>NC_080387.1:40920548-41220548 GCF_028751815.1 Salvia miltiorrhiza
TATCGAGAAATCCCGGTTTACTATTCACTCGTCGTCCAAAAATAAAAACTTTCATTATTGGACTCGTATCGAAAAACTAAGAATATTTCTCGACGACGTGCACGTAAGATTTTGAAAGTCGACAAAAAGACGAAATAGCCGTACTTTACTATTCATCGTCAAAAAGTCAAAAATTTCAAAAACGTCTTAACGGACTCAGATTTCACTTCCGAGTTCACCGTTCTCATTCAAATAATTATCTAGAATTATTCAAATACTCAAACTCAAATACGGATATAAAATCCCACATCATCCTCACATCATCAAAAGAACATCTCAACATCTTTAAAATATAACAACAAAACTTCATATAACTCTTCATCTCTTTACAAAGTAAATCAAACAAGGGATCTATACCTAATTACTCAAACTTAAGCAATTAAACACGTCATCAAAAGCCCGGGTGTTACATACCCTCCCCCTTAAAATAAATTTCGTCCCGAAATTTGTACCTCCTGTAAATGTTTCGGATACTTCTCTCACATCTTATCCTCAAGCTCTCTTTCCACTTCTTTCTAACTATCATATCTCCATTGAACCTTATCCAATGCAATCGACTTATTACTCAATTGCCAAATTTTATGATTTAGCATCATCTGAGGTCTCTCTTCATAACTCAAGTCTGGTTCTAAGATCATTTCTTCTTAGTAAACCACATGGTTTGGGTCGAAAATATATATCCTCTCAATTGTGACACGTGAAACACGTTATGCACATTTCCAAAGCTAGGTGGCAAAGCCAACCTATACGCTATTGGACCTATCTTTTGCAATATCTCGTAAGGACTTATAACTCTGGGTCTAAGCTGTCCTTTAACTCCAAATTTATTCATCCCCTTTGAGGGTGAAACCTTCAAGAAAACTTTGTCTCCTATCTCGAAACTTTGTCTCACATCTTATAGGCAAACTCAATTAGTGGCAACACATTCTCCCGATTTACTCATCTATCAAGGATAGTAGTTCTTATCATATCTTCTATCGTCTGCTATGCTAAAATTCATCCTTGTACCCAACTCTTTCTGTAACTCATCCAAAAACGTGATGTAATAATTTTTTTTTTTTTGAGGTGATCTACACCGGTACTCAATGCAATCTTATAATGTCACGAACATACAATTGTGCTAACTTATCTGGTCCATACGCGATTAGGATCGGTATGAAATATGCAGATTTTGTTAGTCGATCTACAATCACCCAAATTGCTGTATTTCCTCTTTGACTTTTCGGTAAAGCTATCACAAAATCCATCGCTATGTGATCCCATTTCCACTCAGGAATCTCCAACGGTTTTAACTTCCCATAGGGTCGTTGGTGTAATGCTTTCACTTGCTGACAAGCTAAGCATCGCTCTACAAACAAAGCTATGTCTCGTTTCATTCCGTCCCACAAAAATCTCTTTTTTTTTTCCACAACCTGATACATCTGTGTGCCTCCTGGGTGGGCGGTGTAAGGCGTGTCATGAGTCTCACTCATGATCGTATTCTTAAGTTCATCATCGCGGGGAATGCATCTTCTCCCCTCAAATAAGATAGCATTGTCTGATTTTTTTTTTTTTTTTTTTTGAGATCTCCTGCTCTTATCCTTTCTCGTAACTTGTTCATTGTCTCATCTTTCCTTGTGCTTCAATCACCATTTTCCTCAAACTAGGCATCGTCTCAACAATACTCGCTATCGTCCCTGGTGGTTTTATCATCTCTATCCTCATCTTGTCAAAGTCCTTTATAAGCTCATCCTCTCTCGTGAGAAGACATCCTAACTTTGACGAGACTTTTCGGCTCAATGCATCGGCTACTACATTGGCCTTGCTAGGGTGATAATTAATGTCGCAGTTAACATCCTTTACTAATTCGAGCCATCTCATTTGCCTCATGTTAATATCCTTATGCTTGAAAAAGTATTTCAAAGTTTTGTGGTCCGTGAAAATCTCACATCTAACTCCGTAGAGATGATGTCTCCAAATTTTTTTTTTTTTTTTGGGCATGCACAACGGCTGCAAGCTCTAAATCATGCATTGGATAATTTATCTCGTGGGATCTAAGTTGTCGTGATGCATAGACTATAACTCTTCCTTCTTGCATCAAAACACATCCTAGCCCATTCTTTGACGCATCTGTGTAGATGGTATACTCTTTATCCATTTCCGGGACTAGCAGCACTGGTGCTGTAGTCAATTTCCTTTAAGCTCTTAAAAACTCTCTTTACACTCCTCTTTCCAATTGTACTTATCTTCTTTTCTCGGTCTTGCTATCATGGAAAATCCTTTAATAAACCTCTGATAGTATCCTGCTAAACCTAAAAAGTTGCGAATCTCGTTAGGCGTAGTTGGTGATCTCCACTCATGTACAACTTGTACCTTGACGGGGTCAACTTTAATTCTTTCGGATGATACAATATGTCCTAGAAAAGTTACTTCGTTCAACCAAAACTCGCACTTGGTGAATTTGGCAAAAAGCTTCTCAACTCTTAGCGTTTCCAACATCGTTCTCAAATGTTTTGGCGCTCCTGCTCATTCTTCGAATAGATGAGAATATCATCTATGAAAACTAGGATAAATTTATCCAGTTATTGATGGAACACTCGATTCATGTGATCCATGAAAACTACTGGTGCCTTCGTCAAACCGAATGGCATAACTATGAACTCATAGTGCTCATACCTCATTTGAAAAGCTGTCTTAGGTGTATCCTCCTGTCAAAATTTGAACTAGTGGTATTATGATCTCAAGTCAACTTTCAAGAAAAACTCGCTCCTCGTAATTGATCAAACAAGTCATCTATCCTCGGCAAAGGATATTTGTTCTTGAGTGTCAATTTATTCAGCTCTCGATAATCTATGCACATTCTCAACGTGTCATCCTTCTTTTTGACAAAAAGGACTGGTGCTCCCCACGGGGATACACTACGTCTAATAAAACCTAACTCGAGCAATTCTTGTAGCTGAATCTTCAGCTCTTGTAGCTCCTTAGGCGCCATTCTATAGGGTGCCTTCGACACTAGTGCTGATCCAGGTTCTAGGTCGATAGTGAACTCCAACTATCTTGTTGGTGGCAATCCTGGTAAGACCTCGGGAAATACATCTCTATATTCCCTTACCACTACTACATCCTCAAAGTTTTTACTTGATTCTCCTTCATCATTCAAGTAAACTAGGTAAGCTTGTGCTCCTTTCTTCTTTACCAATTTCGACGCCTGAAGTGCCGAAATGATTGGAACTCTCTTCTTTCTATCAATGCCGTGAAAACATGTCTGTTCCTTCCCAGGTGGTTGGAAAGTTATCTGTCTCTTCTTACAATCAATCGGGCAAAGTTCTCTGCTAACCAGTCCATCCTTAGAATAATGTCTACGTTCCACATAGGCATTAAGTGCAAGGTTCTTGCTTTCATCTTTAGTGATCCTAACTCAAGCTCTAAGTTAGAAATCATGTGAGAAACTGTAGTAGCTCTTCCTACAGGAGTGATTACTCTCAACTCGGGACTAGCTTGTTTTGGTTCGAGTTTGAAGGTAACATGCTTCAACCAATTAAAGAATGCGAGGCTCCTGTATTAAACAGGATTCTAACTGGTGCATCCAATAACTTGCCCATACTACCTTAAAGTCCTGTCTTAAACCGGCACTTAAAACTCAGACATCTCTTCATCAGTATCCATCTTCTGATGAGCGAACGTGATAGCTCACAGAATTCTCGATTATACTCTACAACCGATTTCTTTCCTTGCATCAAACTTCGATAATCAGCCTCTCGCTGCTTACTGTACTCCTCTGTACATACTTCTCAAGAGTAGTCTTCAATTGTTCTCAAGTGTAGTTTAGCCAGTTGCTCAGGTGTTAAAGTCCTCTGACGTGCCTCTCACTAGTCTTATACATCAAAAGAATCTACTAGGATAACTCAAAAGTTGTAAGGGTTCAACCCTAGAATGACATCAAAACAAATTGTTCAAGAGACTCAAATGAATGACCAGAGGGTAGAATGAAGTAACTACCAGGTCGAACAAAAATGACCTAGAGTAAGAACCCATCTGGCTTTTCAACCGAAAGTTGAAACACGTGGGTTTATAAACCCAAAACACGTCTACTGAGATTTGGATCATGCGGACTGGCCAGGTCCAACATAATCACTCCCCAGTCACACGGGATATACTATCCCGAACTTGGAAATTCTGTGTCTTCTAAACCCTCAACATACTATACATAACAAAACTTAAGTTCACACCAGCAAGCTAAAAGCTTAAACTCAGGGTCCTATGTTCTAGACTCTTGTTTCGAAAGTTCAATATTTTTTTACTCTCCTCTCATGTTGCGGTGGTGGTGGCGGAGTATTATCCCGCCTATCCTTCACATCACACTCTTGATGACATCTTTGAGGCATTTTTGAAATCACAAAAGGAAAACTCAACTCGACCAACGCTCTAAGCATCCTCAAAACTCAAGTTCAATTTACTAACTCAACTTTAAGGAAACCCTCACGGTCACCTTAACATTCATCTGTAAGGCAATAAGCACTCACGAAATGCTAACAAAAAGACCACTCTGGTCAACCTAATATATCCATCAGTAGAATGCCTCTTTTTAGAGGGCTTACATAAAGGGGTTATTTAAACCCTACAAAAACCATAGTATCTATCGTAATGTCCCTTCTAAATCGACACCATTAATAGTACTATGTCTCGGTCTGGACCTCCTACGGTAATTGCTACCAGTTAACTCATCTAGTTGCTACTTTAGCACACTAGGAACATCCATCTATTTAACATCAGTAGGGTACTAAATTCGCATGCTTATCTATCATCATGTCAAAATCTCAAGTACCAGTATCTCCTAAGTAAGTTATATACATCGCAATGTAATTGCAACTAATCAAAAACGAGGGTGTACCGCGCATACTCTCAAGATCATCCTTAGCTCTAGCCTACATCGACTTCTCTTCTCATCCTCATCAACTCTAGCCCTCCTCGGCTACTTCTCATCCTCATTATCGTTTATCATTTTATCATCTTTGGTAACTGATACTCAAGGATCGACTCGATATCTACTACACTCTTCTAGAGTCCCTGGTAGAAAACAAGCATCCGGTCAGTAGATCCGCATAGAAAATCTGGGTATCTGTAACAAATCCCATCTCCTGTGGGTCCAATGCTCAAGACGACATGTCCCATCATATTGAGTGGCTTTCTTCCTTGCTCAATCCTACCACTCGATT
The DNA here is from genome assembly GCF_028751815.1 of Salvia miltiorrhiza. Classification (NCBI taxonomy): domain Eukaryota; kingdom Viridiplantae; phylum Streptophyta; class Magnoliopsida; order Lamiales; family Lamiaceae; genus Salvia; species Salvia miltiorrhiza. Next base: position 40,925,783 of record NC_080387.1, read on the forward strand.
GGTAGCACGGGGACTAGGTGCACGATGCCATCCAGTCTAGTAACAACCATAAGGCTTTCATCCTTTCATAGTCTATGAACATGTGTTTGAAAATCTGCTAGGGTATCTCTGTACCACATACTGTACGCCTCGTCCTCGTATCCGATCTTTCCTGAGTTCGATCTCACAACAGTCCACTTTCGTGCAGTGCCAACAGTCCTGGCCAACCTATAAGGAGAACTTAAAGGTGACTCTAGGAACTAACTCTACTTGGCTCCAGCAACAGAAATAAACAAAACATAACTTAGCAAAACTCCTATTAAGTAGTACTGTTATCTTAAAACTCAAGCTCAAAACATCTAAATTCTCATCTCGTCCCGTCTTTACTTAGTAGGGAATCTCTCTAAACAATGATATTAGATCCCTTAATCTAAATCATCGTGACTCAGTAAGACAACTCAACAATTCTCTCTCAAAGCCATCTCCAAAGACTATGGCTCATGATACCTCCTCAAGTACCATTAAGGTTGCGTGAGCAAAACTCGCGTCACAAAATAACTCAACATATCGTACAATATCTCATTGCAGCATGCTAATAACTCATCATTAATCATGCTATTATACTCAAGCTCATAACTCAAACTCATAACTCAAACCAACAAGTACTTAAAGCAATTGCTAATTCTCTCAAGCTTTAGCTCTAAGTTCTCATTTCATCCTTCTACTTAGTAAAAAAAATCTCTCTTAACAATGACATTAGATTCCTTCATCTAAATCATCGTGACTTATCACAACTGCTCAAACAATTCTCATCACAAAACATCTCAAATACATCACATCATAACTCATAATTATGCATCCTCAATCATATAACATCATATGATATAAACGCTCTCATGATTCATCATGTAACATCAACATATGCTCTTACAACATAATAACTCATTATTAATCATGTTGTCATCCTCAAACTCAAACTATGCACCTTTAAAGTGTAACATCATAACTCATCATATAACCTCAACATCATGCTCTTCAAAATTTAACGTCAAATAAACTTTGAAATTTTACATACCTCGTTGAGCCTGGTGTGATGGTGCGCTGAGCTCACGGTTGTTAATAACTATTAGTCTAGTGACTCATTCTAGACTAAACTCAAGACTTCTAATTCAGAGCTTTCCTTCGCTCTGATACCACTCTGTCACAGCCCGCCCTAACTAGGGATAGTTAGGCCGAGTGATCCACGACTAGGGATGGGGTTAAAGAAGAAGGGGAAGAAAAGGGGCGTCATTTATAGCCGTAAAACTTACTCATCTTAATAAAACTCGTCATTTTTATTCATTAATACTCAATTGAAAACAGTCTATGAAAGACAGCATAAAACTTAATTAATATCATTAATCAAGTTATACATCATATGAAACCATTCTCTTAAGACTCAAAGTATGACATAACATACTATAACATCAACAACATCTTGCAGCGGAAAGTAGCTAGACATATGTATGAAGACATATTCTAGACAGGTTAACTATTTATTAACAACCCTGGAGACTCCGCTCATTGCAGCACCATCATCACATCAGCTCAACCTGCACATTTAGAAAACATATGCAGGGCTGAGTACAAAAGCACTCAGTGGGCACGTATGCCTAGGTATAAAAATACATGCTTCAAAACTGTAAATTGTCATGCCATCATAATCAGTACAGCAAGGGAGTTTTTCGCTAAAAAGGCCCAAGCTTACTAAGTTCATTTGTGATTCTTAAAGTTCGTCTGATCAGACTAAGTTCTTTTGTAATCTATCATATCTGAAACTGTGTGCCGGAGAGGTGGCCACCTCTCACGGTCACTTGACCGGCCAACCCGCTAGATGACTCACGGTCACTGGTGTACACTAGTCCCTGGCAGGATAGCTATCAACTGCTCAGGACCCGAATTCGATTGCATCATTGGCAAAGCCAAAGCAGATAGATATCATACTAAAATTTAAACATTTTATGGCAAGACAATACTTGAAATAACTTTAACTCAAAGATTTTGTCATGAAATAACTTGCTCAAAGGTAACATTAAACTCATTTGATAGATATATAAAACTGAAATTAACAGTTAAATCATCTCATGCATTCATTCGTATAAGAGGCCTACGACACGCAGGGGATCTCTATATACGTATAGTAAAAGTAATGCCCACCTCGTTGTGTCTCTGTATCAATGAGTAACGTCACTCTCTCCCTCAAGTCGTTACTTCCCAAAAGGACCTTCATCGTTATGAAGAATTGGTGAGAAGTTATAAAAGAAACCTCGATTAATAATCTAATCTCTTTTATGAAACATTAGTATCTCTAATGTTCATCTCTCTTGATTGTTAATCAATATAACAATTATTATCTCTCGTCATTACTCATTAATTATAACATCCTTATGTTATAATTAGCAGCGCTTCAATTAAAAGAAATATTTAACACATCGAAAAGTCCACTTTCTTAGCAGATCTATTCGCTCTCATCTCGTCTAATTAACCAATTAGAAAGTTAAACTTTCCATTAGGCATGTATTTGAGTCACGGGTCAACAAGAATTGACTATGCTCAAATTCTAATTTCACTAAAAATTTCGGCATGACCTATTCATATATAATGTCAGCCACGAGATTTCAACGCGTGAATCTCACTACGTGAACTCGTCTCTCGACTCAAAACTTAACATCTTGACATCTTTTCAACGCAAACCAAACAATTCAAAATCATCAAAACTCTTTATCAGTAAACTATCATTTATACTCGACACCAATTGTTCGAGTGTCAGATACCAACATTTATGTGCGTTAATCATAACTCTCACAACTCACACCATTTAGTCATATCGTATCATCCATCAAAACAAATATAATCAAGTTATTTTCTAGAAAGTTTTGCTGTTTTTGTGTCATCTTTAAAAATTCATAACAACCAACTCAATCATCATAAACTCTCATACCAATTGATCTCAAAAACTTCATGAAGTGTAGTTCACTCTAAAAATGGTAGTTAACCAAAAAGGTTAAAGGTTTTTGGAGATATTGCTCTTTTAGTGCAGGCTGTCAAAGATTGACAGTTTCTGCCAATTTTGTTTAGGCCATTAGAAACCAAGGCAAACCTTAATAAAATTCCATCAAATTTAATCATCCAAAACTAAAGGTATCCTTGAAGATTTGGTTAAAATTTCACAAGAGAAAACGTTCATATGATCTGCCAAATAAACAATGAAACTCATACACTTTTACTGTTGGACAAATATGACAGCAGAACAGGGCATTTTTGAAATAATAAACTGCTCTGTTTCAGAGGTCATAAAAATCGAAATCTTATGTTTTTAGAAAAGTATTGAAGTCTAGTTTCGTTTAAAAAAAAACGGTGATGCAAAATCCTTCATGGATTAATAGATATAAACGTTTTTGTGAAGTCTACCAATAGTTGACAGATTCTGTCAAGGATTTTTCAAAATATCTTTAAAATAGCAAACATCATCCAAAAGACATGAAATTTTGCAGCAACGAAATACACATATCATAGATAAACATACTAAAATTTCAGAGCCATCAAGCAATGAAAACTCATCGAAACATAAGCTTGAAACTGCTGTAAAATTTTGACAGAATTCCAGTTTTAATTTCGTTCAACAATTATCATCCATAAATTGTAAATCAATTAGCATGCTCATGTGATATCGTAGAACACATATACGCAATAATATTCATTATGCAACGTCTCAAACTTCACGAATTTAAATAATCATACTCTAAAAATTTATACAATTTTCGTGCTTGGAAAAATACGAATTTAATATATATCGATTCTAGCATACCCCTAAGCACAAATATCAAGTCAAAACGATCAAACAAAAATCGAAAGACAAGCTAATATGTGAAAAACGGGGCTGCCCTCATGGGTTTCATAGCTACGGTTCGTTCCGTTCTTACTCCCTTCATTAAACATGCTCAACATCTACCCAAGAACAACATACTAAAATTTCACGACGATCCGACGTCGTTTCAAAATAAAGTCGAGAATCGACGTTTTTCGACGTCGACGAAAATCGAAAAGAAAACCATCAAAACGTAGGTAGAGATCTTACCTACTTAGATACGTGATCGAAAAGATGATCGGCGCTCGTCTCGGTGCTCAAATCGGAGTCAAAAGCTTGCCAACTCCTAAAAATCGTGTTATGCGTGAGTTTAGTGTGTGTTTTAGGTGTTGTGTGTGTTAAAAGTGTTTGGCTGAAACAAACGTGTAATATGTGTGAGTGAGTGAGTTTGGGCGGTTGGGGGGTGGTTAGGGGTAGGGTAGGTTAGATATTTAGGATATTAACCCGTTAGTCGTTAAATATCTCGTTTCATCTCGTTTTAACGACTAACTACCCATATTATTCGTTACTCGCCCTCTCAACCTCTACTCACTTTCATTACACTCGTAATTCTATATAAATATAGAAAATACAAGCTCGTTCTCGAAATTCTGATAAACGAGCTCGGTTCGTTTATCGAGAAATCCCGGTTTACTATTCACTCGTCGTCCAAAAATAAAAACTTTCATTATTGGACTCGTATCGAAAAACTAAGAATATTTCTCGACGACGTGCACGTAAGATTTTGAAAGTCGACAAAAAGACGAAATAGCCGTACTTTACTATTCATCGTCAAAAAGTCAAAAATTTCAAAAACGTCTTAACGGACTCAGATTTCACTTCCGAGTTCACCGTTCTCATTCAAATAATTATCTAGAATTATTCGAATACTCAAACTCAAATACGGATATAAAATCCCACATCATCCTCACATCATCAAAAGAACATCTCAACATCTTTAAAATATAACAACAAAACTTCATATAACTCTTCATCTCTTTACAAAGTAAATCAAACAAGGGATCTATACCCTAATTACTCAAACTTAAGCAATTAAACACGTCATCAAAAGCCCGGGTGTTACATACCCTCCCCCTTAAAATAAATTTCGTCCCGAAATTTGTACCTCTTGTAAATGTTTCGGGTACTTCTCTCACATCTTATCCTCAAGCTCTCTTTCCACTTCTTTCTAACTATCATATCTCCATTGGACCTTATCCAATGCAATCGACTTATTACTCAATTGCCGAATTTTATGATTTAGCATCATCTGAGGTCTCTCTTCATAACTCAAGTCTGGTTCTAAGATCATTTCTTCTTAGTAAACCACATGGTTTGGGTCGAAAATATATATCCTCTCAATTGTGACACGTGAAACACGTTATGCACATTTCCAAAGCTAGGTGGCAAAGCCAACCTATACGCTATTGGACCTATCTTTTGCAATATCTCGTAAGGACTTATAACTCTGGGTCTAAGCTGTCCTTTAACTCCAAATCTATTCATCCCCTTTGAGGGTGAAACCTTCAAGAAAACTTTGTCTCCTATCTCGAAACTTTGTCTCACATCTTATAGGCAAACTCAATTAGTGGCAACACATTCTCCCGATTTACTCCTCTATCAAGGATAGTAGTTCTTATCATATCTTCTATCGTCTGCTATGCTAAAATTCATCCTTGTACCCAACTCTTTCTGTAACTCATCCAAAAACGTGATGTAAATTTTTTTTATTTTCTCTTTCTGAGGTGATCTACACCGGTACTCAATGCAATCTTATAATCTCACGAACGTACAATTGTGCTAACTTATCTGGTCCATACGCGATTAGGATCGGTATGAAATGTGCAGATTTTGTTAGTCGATCTACAATCACCCAAATTGCTGTATTTCCTCTTTGACTTTTGGGTAAAGCTGTCACAAAATCCATCGCTATGTGATCCCATTTCCACTCGGGAATCTCCAACGGTTTTAACTTCCCATAGGGTCGTTGGTGTAATGCTTTCACTTGCTGACAAGCTAAGCATCGCTCTACAAACGAAGCTATGTCTCATTTCATTCCGTCCCACAAAAATCTATTTTTTTTCACAACCTGATACATCTTTGTGCCTCCTGGGTGGGCGGTGTAAGGCGTGTCATGAGTCTCACTCATGATCGTATTCTTAAGTTCATCATCGCGGGGAATGCATCTTCTCCCCTCAAATAAGATAGCATTGTCTGATTTTTTTTTTTTTTTGTAACTCTTGAGATCTCCTGCTCTTATCCTTTCTCGTAACTTGTTCATTGTCTCATCTTTCCTTGTGCTTCAATCACCATTTTCCTCAAACTAGGCATCGTCGCAACAATACTCGCTATCGTCCCTGGTGGTTTTATCATCTCTATCCTCATCTTGTCAAAGTCCTTTATAAGCTCATCCTCTCTCGTGAGAAGACATCCTAACTTTGACGAGACCTTTCGGCTCAATGCATCGGCTACTACATTGGCCTTGCCAGGGTGATAATTAATGTCGCAGTTAACATCCTTTACTAATTCGAGCCATCTCATTTGCCTCATGTTAATATCCTTATGCTTGAAAAAGTATTTCAAAGTTTTGTGGTCCGTGAAAATCTCACATCTAACTCCGTAGAGATGATGTCTCCAAATTTTTTTTTTTTTGGGCATGCACAACGGCTGCAAGCTCTAAATCATGCATTGGATAATTTATCTCGTGGGATCTAAGTTGTCGTGATGCATAGACTATAACTCTTCCTTCTTGCATCAAAACACATCCTAGCCCATTCTTTGACGCATCTGTGTAGATGGTATACTCTTTATCCATTTCCGGGACTAGCAGCACTGGTGCTGTAGTCAATTTCCTTTAAGCTCTTAAAAACTCTCTTTACACTCCTCTTTCCAATTGTACTTAACTTCTTTTCTCGGTCTTGCTATCATGGAAAATCCTTTAATAAACCTCTGATAGTATCCTGCTAAACCTAAAAAGTTGCGAATCTCGTTAGGCGTAGTTGGTGATCTCCACTCATGTACAACTTGTACCTTGACGGGGTCAACTTTAATTCCTTTCGGATGATACAATATGTCCTAGAAAAGTTACTTCGTTCAACCAAAACTCGCACTTGGTGAATTTGGCAAAAAGCTTCTCAACTCTTAGCGTTTCCAACATCGTTCTCAAATGTTTTGGCGCTCCTGCTCATTCTTCGAATAGATGAGAATATCATCTATGAAAACTAGGATAAATTTATCCAGTTATTGATGGAACACTCGATTCATGTGATCCATGAAAACTACTGGTGCCTTCGTCAAACCGAATGGCATAACTATGAACTCATAGTGCTCATACCTCATTTGAAAAGCTGTCTTAGGTGTATCCTCCTGTCAAAATTTGAACTAGGTGGTATTATGATCTCAAGTCAACTTTCAAGAAAAACTCGCTCCTCGTAATTGATCAAACAAGTCATCTATCCTCGGCAAAGGATATTTGTTCTTGAGTGTCAATTTATTCAGCTCTCGATAATCTATGCACATTCTCAACGTGTCATCCTTCTTTTTGACAAAAAGGACTGGTGCTCCCCACGGGGATACACTACGTCTAATAAAACCTAACTCGAGCAATTCTTGTAGCTGAATCTTCAGCTCTTGTAGCTCCTTAGGCGCCATTCTATAGGGTGCCTTCGACACTAGTGCTGATCCAGGTTCTAGGTCGATAGTGAACTCCAACTATCTTGTTGGTGGCAATCCTGGTAAGACCTCGGGAAATACATCTCTATATTCCCTTACCACTACTACATCCTCAAAGTTTTTACTTGATTCTCCTTCATCATTCAAGTAAACTAGGTAAGCTTGTGCTCCTTTCTTCTTTACCAATTTCGACGCCTGAAGTGCCGAAATGATTGGAATTCTCTTCTTTCTATCAATGTCGTGAAAACATGTCTGTTCCTTCCCAGGTGGTTGGAAAGTTATCTGTCTCTTCTTACAATCAATCGGGGCAAAGTTCTCTGCTAATCAGTCCATCCTTAGAATAATGTCTACGTTCCACATAGGCATTAAGTGCAAGGTTATTGCTTTCATCTTTAGTGATCCTAACTCAAGCTCTAAGTTAGAAATCATGTGAGAAACTGTAGTAGCTCTTCCTACAGGAGTGATTACTCTCAACTCGGGACTAGCTTGTTTTGGTTCGAGTTTGAAGGTAACATGCTTCAAACACTTAAAGAATGCGAGGCTCCTGTATTAAACAGGATTCTAACTGGTGCATCCAATAACTTGCCCATACTACCTTAAAGTCCTGCCTTAAACCGGCACATTAAAACTCAGACATCTCTTCATCAGTATCCATCTTCTGATGAGCGAATCGTGATAGCTCACAGAATTCTCGATTATACTCTACAACCGATTTCTTTCCTTGCATCAAACTTCGATAATCAGCCTCTCGCTGCTTACTGTACTCCTCGGTACATACTTCTCAAGAGTAGTCTTCAATTGTTCTCAAGTGTAGTTTACCAGTTGCTCAGGTGTTAAAGTCCTCTGACGTGCCTCTCACTAGTCTTATACATCAAAAGAATCTACTAGGATAACTCAAAAGTTGTAAGGGTTCAACCCTAGAATGACATCAAAACAAATTGTTCAAGAGACTCAAATGAATGACCAGAGGGTAGAATGAAGTAACTACCAGGTCGAACAAAAATGACCTAGAGTAAGAACCCATCTGGCTTTTCAACCGAAAGTTGAAACACATGGGTTTATAAACCCAAAACACGTCTACTGAGATTTGGATCATGCGGACTGGCCAGGTCCAACATAATCACTCCCCAGTCACACGGGATATACTATCCCGAACTTGGAAATTCTGTGTCTTCTAAACCCTCAACATACTATACATAACAAAACTTAAGTTCACACCAGCAAGCTAAAAGCTTAAACTCAGGGTCCTATGTTCTAGACTCTTGTTTCGAAAGTTCAATATTTTTTCGACTCTCCTCTCATGTTGCGGTGGTGGTGGCGGAGTATTATCCCGCCTATCCTTCACATCACACTCTTGATGACATCTTTGAGGCATTTTTGAAATCACAAAAGGAAAACTCAACTCGACCAACGCTCTAAGCATCCTCAAAACTCAAGTTCAATTTACTAACTCAACTTTAAGGAAACCCTCACGGTCACCTTAACATTCATCTGTAAGGCAATAAGCACTCACGAAATGCTAACAAAAAGACCACTCTGGTCAACCTAATATATCCATCAGTAGAATGCCTCTTTTTAGAGGGCTTACATAAAGGGGTTATTTAAACCCTACAAAAACCATAGTATCTATCGTAATGTCCCTTCTAAATCGACACCATTAATAGTACTATGTCTCGGTCTGGACCTCCTACGGTAATTGCTACCAGTTAACTCATCTAGTTGCTACTTTAGCACACTAGGAACATCCATCTACTTAACATCAGTAGGGTACTATATTCGCATGCTTATCTATCATCATGTCAAAATCTCAAGTACCAGTATCTCCTAAGTAAGTTATATACATCGCAATGTAATTGCAACTAATCAAAAACGAGGGTGTACCGCGCATACTCTCAAGATCATCCTTAGCTCTAGCCTACATCGACTTCTCTTCTCATCCTCATCAACTCTAGCCCTCCTCGGCTACTTCTCATCCTCATTATCGTTTATCATTTTATCATCTTTGGTAACTGATACTCAAGGATCGACTCGATATCTACTACACTCTTCTAGAGTCCCTGGTAGAAAACAAGCATCCGGTCAGTAGATCCGCATAGAAAATCTGGGTATCTGTAACAAATCCCATCTCCTGTGGGTCCAATGCTCAAGACGAACATGTCCCATCATATTGAGTGGCTTTCTTCCTTGCTCAATCCTACCACTCGATTGGTAGCACGGGGACTAGGTGCACGATGCCATCCAGTCTAGTAACAACCATAAGGCTTTCATCCTTTCATAGTCTATGAACATGTGTTTGAAAATCTGCTAGGGTATCTCTGTACCACATACTGTACGCCTCGTCCTCGTATCCGATCTTTCCTGAGTTCGATCTCACAACAGTCCACTTTCGTGCAGTGCCAACAGTCCTGGCCAACCTATAAGGAGAACTTAAAGGTGACTCTAGGAACTAACTCTACTTGGCTCCAGCAACAGAAATAAACAAAACATAACTTAGCAAAACTCCTATTAAGTAGTACTGTTATCTTAAAACTCAAGCTCAAAACATCTAAATTCTCATCTCGTCCCATCTTTACTTAGTAGGGAATCTCTCTAAACAATGATATTAGATCCCTTAATCTAAATCATCGTGACTCAGTAAGACAACTCAACAATTCTCTCTCAAAGCCATCTCCAAAGACTATGGCTCATGATACCTCCTCAAGTACCATTAAGGTTGCGTGAGCAAAACTCGCGTCACAAAACAACTCAACATATCGTACAATATCTCATTGCAGCATGCTAATAACTCATCATTAATCATGCTATTATACTCAAGCTCATAACTCAAACTCATAACTCAAACCAACAAGTACTTAAAGCAATTGCTAATTCTCTCAAGCTTTAGCTCTAAGTTCTCATTTCATCCTTCTACTTAGTAAAAAAAAATCTCTCTTAACAATGACATTAGATTCCTTCATCTAAATCATCGTGACTTATCACAACTGCTCAAACAATTCTCATCACAAAACATCTCAAATACATCACATCATAACTCATAATTATGCATCCTCAATCATATAACATCATATGATATAAACGCTCTCATGATTCATCATGTAACATCAACATATGCTCTTACAACATAATAACTCATTATTAATCATGTTGTCATCCTCAAACTCAAACTATGCACCTTTAAAGTGTAACATCATAACTCATCATATAACCTCAACATCATGCTCTTCAAAATTTAACGTCAAATAAACTTTGAAATTTTACATACCTCGTTGAGCCTGGTGTGATGGTGCGCTGAGCTCACGGTTGTTAATAACTATTAGTCTAGTGACTCATTCTAGACTAAACTCAAGACTTCTAATTCAGAGCTTTCCTTCGCTCTGATACCACTCTGTCACAGCCCGCCCTAACTATGGATAGTTAGGCCGAGTGATCCACGACTAGGGATGGGGTTAAAGAAGAAGGGGAAGAAAAGGGGCGTCATTTATAGCCGTAAAACTTACTCATCTTAATAAAACTCGTCATTTTTATTCATTAATACTCAATTGAAAACAGTCTATGAAAGACAGCATAAAACTTAATTAATATCATTAATCAAGTTATACATCATATGAAACCATTCTCTTAAGACTCAAAGTATGACATAACATACTATAACATCAACAACATCTTGCAGCGGAAAGTAGCTAGACATATGTATGAAGACATATTCTAGACAGGTTAACTATTTATTAACAACCCTGGAGACTCCGCTCATTGCAGCACCATCATCACATCAGCTCAACCTGCACATTTAGAAAACATATGCAGGGCTGAGTACAAAAGCACTCAGTGGGCACGTATGCCTAGGTATAAAAATACATGCTTCAAAACTGTAAATTGTCATGCCATCATAATCAGTACAGCAAGGGAGTTTTTTCGCTAAAAAGGCCCAAGCTTACTAAGTTCATTTGTGATTCTTAAAGTTCGTCTGATCAGACTAAGTTCTTTTGTAATCTATCATATCTGAAACTGTGTGCCGGAGAGGTGGCCACCTCTCACGGTCACTTGACCGGCCAACCCGCTAGATGACTCACGGTCACTGGTGTACACTAGCCCTGGCAGGATAGCTATCAACTGCTCAGGACCCGAATTCGATTGCATCATTGGCAAAGCCAAAGCAGATAGATATCATACTAAAATTTAAACATTTTATGGCAAGACAATACTTGAAATAACTTTAACTCAAATATTTTGTAACGAAATAACTTGCTCAAATGTAACATTAAACTCATTTGATAGATATATAAAACTGAAATTAACAGTTAAATCATCTCATGCATTCATTCGTATAAGAGGCCTACGACACGCAGGGGATCTCTATATACGTATAGTAAAAGTAATGCCCACCTCGTTGTGTCTCTGTATCAATGAGTAACGTCACTCTCTCCCTCAAGTCGTTACTTCCCAAAAGGACCTTCATCGTTATGAAGAATTGGTGAGAAGTTATAAAAGAAACCTCGATTAATAATCTAATCTCTTTTATGAAACATTAGTATCTCTAATGTTCATCTCTCTTGATTGTTAATCAATATAACAATTATTATCTCTCGTCATTACTCATTAATTATAACATCCTTATGTTATAATTAGCAGCGCTTCAATTAAAAGAAATATTTAACACATCGAAAAGTCCACTTTCTTAGCAGATCTATTCGCTCTCATCTCGTCTAATTAACCAATTAGAAAGTTAAACTTTCCATTAGGTATGTATTTGAGTCACAGGTCAACAAGAATTGACTATGCTCAAATTCTAATTTCACTAAAAATTTCGACATGACCTATTCATATATAATGTCAGCCACGAGATTTCAACGCGTGAATCTCACTACGTGAACTCGTCTCTCGACTCAAAACTTAACATCTTGACATCTTTTCAACGCAAACCAAACAATTCAAAATCATCAAAACTCTTTATCAGTAAACTATCATTTATACTCGACACCAATTGTTCGAGTGTCAGATACCAACATTTATGTGCGTTAATCATAACTCTCACAACTCACACCATTTAGTCATATCGTATCATCCATCAAAACAAATATAATCAAGTTGTTTTCTAGAAAGTTTTGCTGTTTTTGTGTCATCTTTAAAAATTCATAACAACCAACTCAATCATCATAAACTCTCATACCAATTGATCTCAAAACCTTCATGAAGTGTAGTTCACTCTAAAAATGGTAGTTAACCAAAAAGGTTAAAGGTTTTTGGAGATATTGCTCTTTTAGTGCAGGCTGTCAAAGATTGACAGTTTCTGCCAATTTTGTTTAGGCCATTAGAAACCAAGGCAAACCTTAATAAAATTCCATCAAATTTAATCATCCAAAACTAAAGGTATCCTTGAAGATTTGGTTAAAATTTCACAAGAGAAAACGTTCATATGATCTGCCAAATAAACAATGAAACTCATACACTTTTACTGTTGGAAAAATATGACAGCAGAACAGGGCATTTTTGAAATAATAAACTGCTCTATTTCAGAGGTCATAAAAATCGAAATCTTATGTTTTCAGAAAAGTATTGAAGTCTAGTTTCGTTTAAAAAAAAACGGTGATGCAAAATCCTTCATGGATTAATAGATATAAACGTTTTTGTGAAGTCTACCAACAGTTGACAGATTCTGTCAAGGATTTTTCAAAATATCTTTAAAATAGCAAACATCATCCAAAAGACATGAAATTTTGCAGCGACGAAATACACATATCATAGATAAACATACTAAAATTTCAGAGCCATCAAGCAATGAAAACTCATCGAAACATAAGCTTGAAACTGCTGTAAACTTTTGACAGAATTCCAGTTTTAATTTCGTTCAACAATTATCATCCATAAATTGTAAATCAATTAGCATGCTCATGTGATATCGTAGAACACATATACGCAATAATATTCATTATGCAACGTCCCAAACTTCACGAATTTAAATAATCATACTCTAAAAACTTATACAATTTTCGTGCTTGGAAAAATACGAATTTAATATATATCGATTCTAGCATACCCCTAAGCACAAATATCAAGTCAAAACGATCAAACAAAAATCGAAAGACAAGCTAATATGTGAAAAACGGGGCTGCCCTCATGGGTTTCATAGCTACGGTTCGTTCCGTTCTTACTCCCTTCATTAAACATGCTCAACATCTACCCAAGAACAACATACTAAAATTTCACGACGATCCGACGTCGTTTCAAAATAAAGTCGAGAATCGACGTTTTTCGACGTCGACGAAAATCGAAAAGAAAACCATCAAAACGTAGGTAGAGATCTTACCTACTTAGATACGTGATCGAAAAGATGATCGGCGCTCGTCTCGGTGCTCAAATCGGAGGTCAAAAGCTTCCACTCCTCAACAATGGTGTTATGCGTGAGTTTAGTGTGTGTTTTAGGTGTTGTGTGTGTGTGTTAAAAGTGTTTGGCTGAAACAAACGTGTAATATGTGTGAGTGAGTGAGTTTGGGCGGTTGGGGGGGTGGTTAGGGGTAGGGTAGGTTAGATATTTAGGATATTAACCCGTTAGTCGTTAAATATCTCGTTTTATCTCGTTTTAACGACTAACTACCCATATTATTCGTTACTCGCCCTCTCAACCTCTACTCACTTTCATTACACTCGTAATTCTATATAAATATAGAAAATACAAGCTCGTTCTCGAAATTCTGATAAACGAGCTCGGTTCGTTTATCGAGAAATCCCGGTTTACTATTCACTCATCGTCCAAAAATAAAAACTTTCATTATTGGACTCGTATCGAAAAACTAAGAATATTTCTCGACGACGTGCACGTAAGATTTTGAAAGTCGACAAAAAGACGAAATAGCCGTATTTTACTATTCATCGTCAAAAAGTCAAAATTTTCAAAAATGTCTTAACGGACTCAGATCTCACTTCCGAGTTCACCGTTCTCATTCAAATAATTATCTCGAATTATTCGAATACTCAAACTCAATTTCGGATATAAAATCTCACATCATCCAAACATCATCAAAAGAACATCTCAACATCTTAAAAATAACAAGGGAACTTCATATAACTCCTCATCTCTTTACAAAGTAAATCAAACAAGGGATCTATACCCTAATTACTCAAACTTAAGCAATTAAACACGTCATCAAAAGCACGGGTATTACAGATCAACCAGCCGTGGATGTAGGAAAGGGTTTTTCCGAACCACGTAAAAGTCTCTGTGTTATTTACAGCTTTCAGTTTTATATTCTTACTTGTGCTATTTCAATTGATAATACTGAACACTGACTAACAGCAAAGAGAAACCTTAATCCAACAACCTGCTCCACCGAGGCTATTACGAAACTAAGTTTAATTTCCGCTGCGTATGATATTAATCTGACTGAACTATCCTCTGATAGTAAGGAAGAGTGATATCATCTCTATCTTAGCAAACACGACTGAAGCCCTTACTTGGATCAGTTAAGTTCCAGCAACTTAACTGATAACTCATTACTGAAGAGCTTTCAGTATCAGCCGTCAACCCTGTTGGTCAAAACTGTTTTCAGTAAAAACAGGAGTCCTTGTTTGCGTGCAAAGTTTCGTTTCAATCTCTGACTGAGATCCCTCTGATTGAGGTCAGTAGATTGTTGTAAAAATAGCCTATAGGTGTATTCCCCCCCCCCATACACCTATTCGAGACCCCCCCGGACCTATCATGACTAATTCATTCACAAATTAATAGTCGGTTATATGTATACACATGTATATGATCTAATACAGTACATAACATATGTATGTACATATCAATGTACTTATTTTTTGTGATTTATTTCATATAATATAGATAGTTTATAATTAGTACATAACATATGTATTTTTTATTAAATGAGATTTTATTAAAAGAAAAAACAAAAAACCCTTGAGAGCACAAAGAGCAAACTAAGGGTCGAGCCTCATTAAAACCTCTCTAAGGCAAACCCGCGAGGGAAAAATCCTTCAAGGGGAAAAAGAGTACTCGTTAAAGCGCAAACGTGAAAAAGGAAGGGGAAAAAGAGTACATAACATATGTATATTTATGATGATTTATATATATATGTTGTTTATGGTAATTAGTTCACACCTACAAATATTATAGTATAGTAATTAATGATTCCTTCAAATATATTCATTGTCCATTATATATAATGTAAGAATAATGAATTACATTACAACATGAAATATGATAATTTCTCACATAATTTCAAATTTTCAATTGTTCCATTAAAATTCTATTTTTTTTTTGAAATATTTATACCAATTATATTTGATCTATAAATTCTAAAAGAATAGTTTTCTTTCTCAAGCAATAAATAACTTTTCAACTAATCTCTTTATCTTTATGTCAACGCTAATCTTCTTATTTTATTCGTTAATTTTTCTACTAATATTCTTATTGTATGTAAAAGAAAACTATTCTCATAAATAATAAGTTATATTTTTTCTACTAAAATTAACTTACTAATTTTAGAATTTTTTATTTTATTTTTTAGTTTGTCTTCATTTCGTCTACTCCAAATCATATTGGTGTTTTTTTGTTAGAAATTTTCTATTATTTTAATTAAAATATAGTTAATTTTGTATCTCTAAAATATATTAGTTATATAGATATAAACTATGAACCAAAGATTGGCTAAAATAAATTAAAAGTCACTTTAAGATATAAACTATGAACCATTTTTTGCATTTAGATCATAAAGATTTACAGTGAATTCATCATTTTATTGGATGGTCCTGGGTTCCAATCCCCTATTAGCCCCCCCCCCCCCCCGGCCAAATTCATCACTTTTACTGCAAATGATCACTATCATTGCACCCTGTGCAATACACATGAAATATTTTCGTATTTTCCTATATATATATATATAAGAACAACTATGTTCAAAAAGAGTAAATTATTTTTTCCCGCCAAAAATCACTTTACTATTTTTAGAAATAATTATATTTTTAAATTTTGAATGGCATATCATATTTATGTATTGATAATTTTGGATCAACAATTAATAATTAATGTTACAATGGCATAACTCATGACAACACATTAATTTTAATATTTCAACTGAATGTTATTTGTATAGTGACATGTAATAAACTTAAGAAGATTTACTTATATACAATTAATAATATATTATGTTATATAAATGGTATATTCCATACAATGTGTGTGTGTGTGTGTATATATATATATATATATATATTTATCGATTTTAATCTATAATAGATAAGATATTATAGTCTATGAATGTTCATTAATTTAGTCTAATATATATCTATAAAATAATACTATAGAAGGGGCAAAAACATGCAAATATTATAAATTATAATTGTTTAAACAAAATAACTCATAATATCAATATTATATATATGTAATCAAAGTAGTTCATTAAAAGTAATTTGTCACTCACATACACAAACATAAAAAGAATAAATTTTCACCTTTAAAATTTTGAGGACATTATAGAGTAGTAGCTCTTAATCAAGACAAGTGATTTGCTACATTTGTTATCAACTTTATAATTTTTCAATGAAAAATACTAACTAAGATGTGAGTAGGATTAAAAATATTATAATAAAATCAAATTTGTTATTACAATTTAAACTTATGAAAATGATCAATTTTTTTCATGAAGCGTCTATTTCTATATAAAAAGAAAGCAAAAATGTAAAAATGTCAATTCAAAATGATTTAACTTCATTGAATTAAAAAAAAATCATTTACTTTCTTAAAAAAAATCTTAAACTTTTATGTTATCTTATATTTGTCATTTTTTTTCTCATTCAATTTATATATTCCATTAAAAAATTAATTCATTTTAGCTTCAAATTTATCTTAACAAAATCATAAATTCATACGACAAAAGAGTATAAATTTTAGTGTGCTCAAAACAATCATCAAACTTCTTCTCATCTTTATTGTCCTGATACACGTTAATTTAACTCTTTGATTTACTCTAGCATTAATGTATTGTCAAATAATAAATATGGACATGTTAGGAATGTACTTGTATAATTTTCTTTTACAGTGATTTTCTTAATCATTTTACAGAATTCAATCAGCCTATATAACTGGGACGAATGAAGTATTTTGAAAAAATTCAGAGTAGTATATTATGCATCAAATAATAAAAATTCTAGAAATCTTTTTTACTACTATGCATAAATAAAGTTTTAGAAAAAAATTATTTCTTAATAGAAACCTAAAATAAAAACAGATGAATATTTTGATGGATATTTTAACTAGCTAATAATGATAGTTGATAAAAATATGTTGTTAATTGATATTGGTCATTGATTTAACTTACATACAACTATAAAAAGTCACCTTTATTTAAACAATTATAGTATTAGTGAGATCTCTCTTATATAAGTTAAAAAAATTATCAATATTATCTTTTAAGTTATAAAAATATTAGTATAATATAAAAAGACATTCAACATTAAAAAATATAGATTACTTATACTTTTAAATAATTTAGTTAAATAACTATTACCGTGCATGGCACGGGAGCAAAACTAGTTTTAATTCTAAAGAGAGTTTCAAGACTATAATAAAATCACAACAGTAATGTATTCAATATTATTTTTCATTATGTCAATAATTACTTTTTGCCATAATAATAATTATTCTTCAATAATGTAAATAGAAATAAAATACAAACAAAATAAAATAAAATAAATATTGTAAAAAAATTGGAAATAGTAAAAATAAATTGAAATAGAAACATAAATAGAATATAAAAAAAAATTAACCAAAAAACATTTTTTTTAAAAGAGAAAAAAAAACGAATATATAAATAAAACAAAAAAAAAGTAAAAAAAACACAAAAAAGAGAGAATAAATGCTTAAATAAAAAAGAGGGAAAAATATGTGACAAGTGGGTTTTGAACACATGACCTTCAATTTAAAAAGAAAGTGACCAATTTAAAAAGAAAGTGACGCGGAGACCACTACACCAAGCATCACTTATAGTTTAAAATTGTGAAACCATAATAATATATCATTTAGATCCGGGTCGGGTCAAGGCGGACCCGACCCGCCCGCATACTATGCGGGAGTCCGCATACAAGTTTCTGCGATGTATTTTTTAGTCTTAAATACCAAGTATTATTTTTTTTTTCTTAATTTATCCATCTTTAAAATTTGAAACTTTTGCTTTTTTGTAATATATTTATATAAAATTATGTAATTTATAGACCTTTAACTTTAGGCATTTTGGTAACACACGCACACACTATAGATATCTTTTGTTTTTCGTTTTGACTTGATTACTTTTAGGGTTAATATGCAAAAGCACCCCCAACGTTGTCACCCCAACTACACTTAAGCCTCTAACCTGACGTTGGTGGCAACTAACACCCCAAAGTTCGTTAAATACTACATTTAAATCCATACATAAAGTTTCTGTCACACCCGTTAAAAAATTTCCACTTTCTCAATTTCTCTCAATTCACTCTCTCTCTCTAAATTTTATTTTAAAATTTTCTTCTAATTTTCCCACAAAATCCACCGATCTAACAATGGTGTGTTTAAATCCACCAAGCTCCTCTTTCCTTCCACATTTGACATCTCATAATAATAAATAAAAATTAAATATAACACAATTTCATTATCTCTTCTTTTCCGAAGATTTTGAATACATATATAACGAGTCCAACAATTTCCTTGGTCTCTAGCTTTTCATTTTTTTAATTCATTTGTTTTGTGACATTGAGGCATCATTACAGTAAGGTAATTTACACATAAAAATCATTGCAATGCAGGGAACATACATGGCAAATTATGGAAAATAGATAGATACATAATATATTTCAATTTATTTGCCTTTATCATGAACACAACCTGTTTGATCAAAGTTCTCAACCAAATTCCCACCATCAAAAGCCTATGTTGACTCAAATGAGTTCGAGTGAAAACAAGTGTCTACAGCCCCACTGTAGTAGGATGGAATTAGTTCTTAGTGATGGTGGATTTAGAAAGGAAGCTAGAGCTTTAAATATGACAGATTGTGAGTGCTGAAAATAATTAAGAATTTAAGACAACGTTGCATTTCAAATGCAATAGTCATATAGCAAGAAAGATATATTTCTAGTTATTTTCAAGTGC
Organism: Salvia miltiorrhiza; assembly: GCF_028751815.1. Lineage (NCBI taxonomy): Eukaryota > Viridiplantae > Streptophyta > Magnoliopsida > Lamiales > Lamiaceae > Salvia > Salvia miltiorrhiza. The sequence goes on from NC_080387.1 coordinate 40,945,438, forward strand.
AACTATATATTGTACTCACTTCTTTGATCAGTCTTTATTTCAGCTGTCTGATAATCAATTCCATCCACTTTATCTCCACAAAGGCCAAGAAAACAAGTAGACAACGAAAACCACATAGGAGATGGAACGGCAGGAGGAATTATTATATGTTACATGTCTGAATAAACAGTAACTATTCTAAAAATATCTACACCTGAAGACAAAGTAAAATTTAGAGAGAAAGAGAGAAAGTGAGTTGAGAGAAATTGAGAAAGTGGAAATTCTTAACGGTTGTGACAGAAACCGTTTGTGTATTTTAAATGTAGTACTTAACGAACTTTGGGGTGTTAGTTGCCACCAACGTCAGGTTAGAGGTTTAAGTGTAGTCGGGTTGGCAACGTCGGGGTGTTTTTGCATATTAACCCTTACTTTTATGCTTTTTGTTGGTGGGACCGCATTGATTTATTTTTATTGTTTTTCGGATCGCTGTTGTATATAAAAGCCCCATATTTTAAAAATTCAAAATCTGATCAAAAGGGTTGCAGTTTTCTCTCTAAGAGAGAGAAGCGGTCGTTCCTTCTCTCTCATTCTACTGCAACTTGTTCTTCCCCTCCCTCTCTGCAATTTCCTCACTTTTATATATATTTATTCAGTTTTACGAATTCAACTCTTGAATTTGATTAGAAAAACTATTGGGTCCTTTTCTCTCAATATTTTTCAATGTCTTTGATTCTTTATTTCTCCTTATTTTTCTCCATTTCTACCTCAATTCTTCGTTGCCAGGGTCAGAAACCCCGAAAGGAAAAGGGTTTCCGATTCTGTTTAATCTTAATTCAGTTACGCTGAGCTTTCCTCAGAATGCGCAGGCAGCAGCTTCTCCGCGTCGAACCTCGCGAGAAGCTCGTCTTTCGTAGTCAGTTTCTATTTTATTCTTTATCAATTACTGATGTTTTTTGCTTCATTACTGCTGATTCAGTCTCTCAGCTAGCTATCATCGATTTCTCCTCTAATCTATTGCTTTTCTTTTATGTAATTTTGATTTGCTTAGTTGAGCAGAGGGGGGAAGCTTCTTCTACATTTCGAATATGGAATGACTCCCAATTTGTTGTTGCTTTTAAGGCGAGTAATTTCTTTTGTATTGTTACTGGTCATGTATGAGTATCTTAGTCAGATTATATGATTAATTTCAGCTATATTTTTTTGCCATTTTATTTTTTATGATTAATTTCAGGTTATGACCACAAATCGGTTGAGGTTCTCGGGTAACCCTAGTTATGGAATTCTGATTCCTGGGTCATATCGTGATGTAGACGGTGCTTAATACTGAACTGTCTGGCTCTTTACTATCAATGTTCTGATATGCGGCTAATGTAACATCACGTTGATGCTGTTTTCACTTTGGAGACGTTTAATGATTAGCCTGAACAGATAAAAATAGTATAGGCTAATTTATCAGTTATTAAGATGGAGTGGAACTTTGGGATATCCCCCTCGACAATTTCTATCATATGACTAAATTAGCTTGATTCATATCCCATTGAAAGGGTAGGATTGCAGAAATGCTAGTAATGAGGATAAAAATACTCAATCATGTATCTTATCAATCATGAAAAGTAAATGCCCCTTTGAGTTTCTAGGCAAATTTTATCTAGGAAAGGCCAGAGGATATGAATAATATTTTTGTAAGTTTCTATGATCCTACTTAGACTTACAATATACCAAAGCCTCAAGAAAGAAAGAAAGGTTCAACTTGTTCTTAAGAAATCTATTCATGGGTAAATGATTCAATGGAGGCTATGCTTCTGGATATAACTTAATGGCAATGTTACTTTCATGCACAATCCTGCATTCTGGGAAATAAAATGCAGAACCTGTGGCTATAGGGTAGAGGTTTAAGTTGCAGGTCACTAGTATCTTGACTTTGATAACTATTATTCCTTACTTCTTAGTTGATCAAGCAAGATCAGGCCTTCCGGGGCAAAATGATTCTCCATAGGAATTGAAGTTTTGATCAAAATGACCAAAAGAAGTCAACAATCCTCTTAGTAGGCATAGCTAAATTCTTTAATCCCTCGATAACAATCATGACAGCCACATGAAAGGCTGTTACTTTCTATGATATCTTAGTTCTTAAGTTACAGGAGGCAACAAAGGATCTTTGAGTGAGCTATGTATTTGAGGGGTTGAGGACATTAAAAAATCACTGGGAGGTAACAACTCTATCCAGAAGAAAGAAGACACTCTGTAAAATTTGTTGCACGCATAGTCGCATAAAGCTGTTAGGTCAATTCATAGATAATAAAGACAGTTGTAGGAGAAAAGGCTAAATTTGGATTTGCGGATTAGCTAGAGTGTTATTTTCGTGGCTAAGATGAACATTATGTTGTCAATTTATAAAATTTATGTGAAATATTCTTTTTCATATGGATATGTATGGCTTAGGGGTCTATAAGGATGTTTCACCAGGTCTGAAGCAAACATGCTACTAGTATGACGTGTCAGTTGCAGAAAATTACTAGCACCAAGTTGGTTTTGGAAACTCAGAACATTGAGAAAAAAACCCACGTTAACATTTTATCAACTATGGTTTCTAATTGAACTACTACATCTTTTCATGATGTCATCTCGTGATACTTCTTTCTGATTTTCTTTCTTTGTTTCTTTCTTTTCTATCCCCCTAGTAACTGTGCATGGACAAGGGGAGTCTCTCTATAACATGCAACATGGAGATAGAGTTACTATAAAGAGTCTGCGAGCAAGTCGTAATGACACTGTAGAAAGCATCCGGGAACTGGTAATCATATAATTGAGAAGATCTATCCTGGTGACGGAATGATGAGCCACCTTGCCGGATTCTTAGGTGGATTATCGGGATTGGCATCATTTTATTGGGTGAGGTTGAAAAGAAGTTTCCTCCTAAGAATTGGGCGAGGTGATTCATCATTCTATCGTCCGATTTTGCATAGTGGGATACTTTTTGGAAAATGCTAAAAGTTGAGAGTTTTTTAATAGAAAACAAAAGTTGGGGATATGTTCTGAAAAATGTTGAAAGTTGGGGACACAAACATGATTAGCCCAGATATTTGTATACTCTTCCGTATATACTTTGTATCCCGTAAATTTGATCTTTTGACAAAATAAGCAACACTGTATGTGTATGATTAACTGGAAATCCTTTATCTCTTGCATCCTGATTGGAGTTGTAGATGTTTTGTTATTCCAAAAGAAAAATGAGATGGATTATCACATGCCACTTCTAGATGATTATATATAATATGTATCGTTTGAAATGTTTCTTGGTTTGTAGTTCAGAGAAAGAGCACATATGGTCGAAGATTATAAATTAAGAGTGGTGTATGCTTTGTCGATTCGTCAGGTTGCTTACTTCTCTAACAATATTTTCTTCCTAGTTTTGTTTATGCTTTAGAAACTTAAGAGTAATTAGAGAATACTTTAATTTCCAAATCTTGGAAGTGATGCCCATGCCCTACTCACTAGTTATCATGTGCTGTAGACTGTATCTGGTAGGTATTCACTTCTCCAAGTTTACTGTAGGAGATCCATTATTTTGTGCTTTCGTATTTACTTATGTTGCCATCAATTTATGTTTAAACCTTCCATTTGTTCTGTTTTGACATTTTCATGTATTGGTTCTGGTGTTTGCTAATTTTCTCAGCTCATCATGAGCTCCAACTTCACTAACTTTAAGCTAGCTTGAGTTTTGAGCAGGTCTAGAATACGTGAATATAAGTTTTCATGAGTATCAGTTAGTTCTATCTATTTTTGTGCGGCCATTCTTTAGTTTTGGGGTGCGTAGTTGGGATAAAGTGGTGGTGACATGAGTTGCTATTGCTATAAGGCAAGAGTGTTTGTGGACAGTATTAAAATTGCTGGTGATGTTTACATTTAGAGTTAAAGAACAGAGAACTATTTATTCTCTTATCAAGAAAAAATATTTTCATTTTTTATAGTTTCAGAGGTTCTTCATAGCATTTATTTACAAGGTAGCAGAGTAAGCAGAGGATTTGATCGATTTTTCTCGTTGTCAGATATGCTTTTGGAAGGTTCCGAAACAAATGGGATTAAATTGCACTAAGAAGGAAATGATAACTGATTATCCAATTTCATTACTTTGAATAATAGCAAACAATGATATTGCATCTCACAAGGCCTCAAAAATAACAGACTTAATATTTTTTCAGTTGAAAGTAGAAGCAAGAAAAACGCTTAAAGAGGAACCAACTGAAACAAATTGGAGTAATTCTGTATATCTTAGAAAAAAAAAATACCACTTCAGTATCTTGTATTTTCACTTACTTTAGTATCTTGTATTTTCACTTACAGTGCTTTACCTAGCAATACCTCCTTTAGTTTACATTTTGTTACCTAGCTGCACCCTCTTATCTTTACTAACAGTGCTTTGCCTATTGGATTTATAGAAATATTTATTACTATATGTTTCATATATGATGGTGCATAACAATAAGAATGAGTGTTAAATTGATAAGAAAACAATAGGAAGATTTTGGTCTGTCTTGTCCAACCTAACTGAAATTCGTAATGACAAGCAATAATGTAATGGGAATCCTTTTCTAAGCATTACTATCTATATCTGATATAATTTCTTGGCATTTGTCGAAGATTGGAATGATCGTTGTACCTGCCTGCTTGACCTTTTGGTACTACAGGGCGGAGATTCTATCACGCATAAGGTATTCATCTGTTACTTGACATTACACATTTGAAATTGCTACATCCATGCTCATATTCATGGAGGTGGTTCGATTGCGGAAATTTTGCATTGTTGAAACAGTATAAATGGATATGCATGTGTTAACAAATTCCTCTAACAGGACTTTGATATCTCTGATCACAATATTGGTAGTAAGGATGATTCTGTGGATTATGAGGAATAGGGCTTTAGAAGCTGCAGAAGAGTGGATTAAGAGGACTCTTCTTTACTTATGCCTTTGTTTTCTTGTCGCCGTGAGGGAGTATGTTCTTGACCTGTGTTTGAGGTGGCTTGGAGTCATCTATGAGGCTTTGCTTGACCTATGTGCTCCTCTGTTTTTGTTTGTTTTTGGGCCCCAAGAGAGAAGACCGCGTTACAGAAATTAGTTTCGATTTATCTTGTAGCGAGGAGCTAGAATGGAACTCGATCGAGAGGTTTCATCATAGAACCACGGGTCAAGACGGTAACTATATCAAGATCCAAGAACATATTTGTAATTCTGCTAGTGTTCAGTTGTGTTTGTATTCTTTTTGATAAATTTACATGATATCATCGTGATGGTATTTCAAGATTGCAACTCGGTTTTTGCATAAGTTATATGCACGCTCTTTGTTTTTTGTTGGATGTGGAATAATTCTCTTATTTTGGATGGGAAATCTCAACGAGGATGGTTCGTATGTGAGGATTAGATTTTGAATCCCAACGTTGATTCAAAATCGGATCTTGAAATTAAAGGAGATTGAGACTCTTAGAGTGTGGCTGTTTTGCTTAGTCATGATTTCCTTACTCTCGCGAGTTGGAGAACAGCCGCAATGATAAAGATCGAGGGCGAGAGTGGGGGTGGACTAAAAACACCAATTCAAAAATAGTCATGAAGGATTGTCGTAAGCAGAAGAGACTATCTTGCGATGAACCATAACAAAACAAAGTTACGACTTATGATTTTTTATATTTGAAATATAAATTAGAACAGATGAATCGGACAATTGGACTTAGTTGAGAACAGATAAGTCGGGAATTCATAACTAAAAGAGTGAGATTAGAAGATGGGATAGAAAATGTAATGAATGACAAGGGGCATGACCAACCAAACATTATCAAAAGAAATTCATAGCATAATTGCCAATCAGTAAATCCTACTTAGAAATTAGAATACTTACATATACAATGATTCATTTGCAACATCAACCAAAGATAACATGGTTTAGAATCTGACAGACACTGAGTGTATGCAGCGAAAATCAACAAAAATACAAAATACATGTATGAAGACATGTATTACTAAGAGTTCCTCTATCAAGCACGATAAAAGCTTCCATCGACACTCTATTATCATCCATCCTTGCTCAACCTCCACTTTTATAAATATATGCAAGACTGAGTATGAGAGTACTCAGTGAACAAATGCCAAAAGTTATGTATATGCTTAGTATATGGTTATATATATAAATTGTAAATTTTGTCATGCCATTTGCAATTCAAGTAATTCTATTAATAATTCTCATTCAATAAGTTTCTTTTAAGAATTCAATAGATACAAAATAAAATGAAAAGTTAAAGGCTCAATTATAGGGTTAGATTAATTATTCGAATTAATAAATCTGACTTAGAACATTCTAGCTAGCCCACTTAATTATTAAATTAATCTCGATCTACATTAATCAACAACTTAAGACAATTAAGTTCAATTAGTAAATTAATTAATAAATCCTTACCTTGGGCTCAAAATTAATACAGCCCCCATAAAAAAAATTATAATTTCACAACAAATTTAAGTAGCTATTAGTTTATTTAAGTAAATATATTTGTCGAATTTTATCTCGGTTCTCGATTAAAGAAAATAATGATGTAATTTGTATATTTATTGTAATATATACATGTTTAAATATTTTAACACACTTTTAAGTTTGAATGCTATTGTTTCAATAGTTTAAAGAAACTAATTAATTATACTTAATATTTATATATGTATTTAATTAGATTAAGTGTTACTCATTCCGTCCCACTCCAATAGGCTCACTTTTTGGGCACGGAAATTAAAAAAACTTATTTTTTAGTAGGAAAGTGATAGTATAGTCGTGTGGTCCACACCATTAAGTAGTACAATTTTTTTACCCAAAAAAGAAAATGAGCTTATTGAGTGGGACATCTCAAGAAGGAAAATGAGCCTACTGGAGTGAGGCGGAGGGAGTATGAGATTTTATTTAAATATTTAAAATAAAATAATATTTTTTATTTTATTTATAATTTTTTATATAATACTCCTACTTATTCAGTATTTATTTTATATATAAAAAATATAAAAATGTTATCCATAAATTACACAAGTGCAAATACTAGTTCGATTAATCATATGTTTTGTATGACCGTTTGATTGATCCACCAGTTCGGTTTCTCTCGATCTTTTGCTCATCTCTAGATATGAGATTGTGCCTCTTAATTAATTTAACAAATTAGGTATGGAGTAAACTAAAATATCATGGATTTACAAAAGAAAAAAAGGTTGAAGTATTGATGAGTGTACATTAGTTTATCAATTTTCTGGTTGGCGCCATTTTCTCTTCTCTCTCTCTTTTTCTTTCAATCTGCAACTTGCGATGTACCAGTTTCTTGACTTTGATTAATTTATAGACTTTTACCACTTCAACTTTTTGTTGCATTCTATTACAATAATTATCCCGTCGTTTTCTTTTCATATATCCATGTCTTCAATTCCACCTTCTCCAGATTTTTATCTATTTTCCCCTCTATTTTTCTTCTTCATAACTAGAAAATCTAGTAGAAGAAGAAGAAAGGGACAAAGGGTTTTCACTTCATTCAATTTCAGCTGATTCCTTTCTAAAAATCGCTGCTCAAAATGCCCATATCAGAAAAGCTTCTCAATATCGAACCTCGGGAGCTCTCTTTCCGCTGTCAGTAATTCTATTTTATTCTTTGCAGTTTAATGTGATGATTTGGCTATTTTTCAGGTTATTGATTTATTCCTGCTATGTTTTATCTGATATCTGTGTGTTTTGGTTTGATTAGTTGAGTTAATGGTGAAAGCATCTTGCACGATTCGATTGTCTAGTAACTCCTCAAGGCATGTTGCTTTTAAGGTAAAAATTGTGCATTGGAAATTTCATTCATTTCCATACTAATTATATATGCGTGTATATGTCTCAGACTCTCAGATTTCATAATATTTTTTCAGGTTATGACTACAAGCCCACAAAAGTATTTTGTTAAACCAAATCTTGGAATTCTTTCGCCTGGATCAACTTGTGACGTTGAAGGTTCTGTAGAAAGATTTTTATTTTTTTCTTTCTCCTACCTTTATTCATTATGGATTGAACTTTTCTTACCTTCTTTCTGAAAATTGGAATATGGGAGAAAACAAAAGCTTGAGGGTGCGTTTTCTTTGATGGAAAAAGGTGTAAACCATATACTTTTGCCTTTTTTCTGCTCTTTTCACATGTTTTGTTTTTGTTTCATTTTTGTTTTGGAAACAGTGAGTGACTATTGTCTCAGTTAATGTCTCTTGACCTGTTCTTAGAAACTAATTATTTTTAACCAACATTATTATTTAAGAATAATGGTAGCTTTCAAAATGTTCAACAACTACTAGGTAATCCACACTCTTTAACAAAGGATAGTGAAAGTTTAATCCTAAAGGCCATTTTAATCTATAATGGTTTAAATTGTCATTTATTCAAAAAGATGACGTTGGAGTTGATTTCAGTGATTCTCGTTTTGTTGTGTTTTCTAACTTATCTCACATGTTTTGTACTCTCTCAAAATCACCAATCTTGAGTCATTTGTTTATATTTGTACTCCCTCTGTCTAACCAATCTTGAGTCATTTCCTTATATGACAAAAAAATTTCTCTTTATTCACCTTTTAATTTTTTCACCTACCACACTTAACACATTAAATACTATTTTCTTAATTTTCGTGCCGAAAAAAATTGACTCAAGATTCGCGGAACGGAGAGAGTACTATTTAAGCGGGCCTTTGTGATATTAATATATTTGTTATGCTCTAAAACTATGAAATTTGAAGAGTGTTTCATTTAGTGTTATTGGATATCATATACTCCCTCCGTCCACCAATCAACTACCCATTTGATGGTCGGCACGGAAACTAAGAAAAACTGAAAAATGTGGTGTAAAAGACTAAAAGGGTAGTGTTAATATATTTTGATTACTTTTACTAATCTTTCATTAGCTATTTGACATTATTTTAATGCCTTGACTTATTAAAGTGTTCTTTTTTTTATAAGCTATTTTTTTCATTCTTTTTTTACTCTTTAATTAAATAAACTGGAAACTGGAAAATAAATAAACTGAAAATTCGAAAAAAATAAAAATAAATAAATAAATAAACAGAAAAATCTGAAAATAAACTGGAAATAAATAAACTGAAAATTCGAAAATAAATAAATTAATTAATTAAAAACGGAAAATAATTTTTTAGACAATAAATAAACTTAAAGTTCGTAAATAAATAAATAAACTGAAAATTCAGAAAATAAATAAACTGGAAACAAATAAATAAATAAACTGAAAATTCGAAAATAAATAAGTAAATAAACTGAAAATTCAGAAAATAAATAAACTGGAATTAAATAAATAAATAAACTGAAAATTCGAAAATAAATAAATAAATTAATTAAAATCTGGAAAATTATTTTTTTAGAAAATAAATAAACTGGAATTAAATAAATAAATAAACTGAAAAATCGAAAATAAATAAATAAATTAATTAAAATCTGGAAAATTATTTTTTTTAGAAAATAAATAAACTTAAAGTTCGAAAATAAATAAATAAACTGAAAATTCAGAAAATAAATAAACTGAAAATTCGAAAATAAATAAATAATAAACTGAAAATTCAGAAAATAAATAAAATGGAATTAAATAAATAAATAAACTGAAAATTCGAAAATAAATAAATAAACTGAAAATTCAGAAAATAAATAAACTGGAAATAAATAAATAAATAAATAAACTGAAAATTCGAAAATAAATAAATAAACTGAAAAATCAGAAAATAAATAAACTGGAAATAAATAAATAAATAAATAAACTGAAAATTCGAAAATAAATAAATAAACTGAAAATTCAGAAAATAAATAAACTGGAAATAAATAAATAAATAAATAAACTTAAAATTCAAAACTAAATAAAAAATAAATAAACTGGAAATAAATAAATGAATAAACAAACTGGAATTAAAATTTTCAGAAGATAAATAAATAAATAAATTGAAAACTGAAAAATAAATAAACTGGAAATAAATAAATAAACTGAAAATTCAGAAAATAAATAAACTGGAAAATAAAAAATCTTGAAATAAATAAATGAATAAATAAACTGGAATTAAGATTTTCAGAAAATAAATAAATAAATAAACTGAAAACTGAAAAATAAATAAACTGGAAATAAATAAATAAACTGAAAATTCAAAAATAAATAAACTGAAAATTCAGAAAATAAATAAACTGGAAATAAATAAATGAATAAATAATCTAGAATTAAAATTTTCAGAAAATAAATAAATAAATAAACTGAAAATTGAAAAATAAATAAACTGGAAATAAATAAATAAATAAATAAACTGAAAATTCAGATAATAAATAAACTGAAAATTCGAAAATAAATAAACTGAAAATTCAGAAAATAAATAAACCGGAATTAAAATTTTCAGAAAATAAATAAATAAATAAACTGAAAACTGAAAAATAAATTTTTTAGAAAATAAATAAACTGAAAATTCAAAAATAAATAAATAAATATACTGAAAATTCCGAAAATAAATAAATTGGAAATAAAATTTTCAGAAAATAAATAAACTGGAAATTTAGAATATCCTACTCCATTTAATTAACATCAAAATTGGATTAAGTAGACAAGTAATGGTAGAGTGTGGTGGGTTTAATTGGTAAAGTGTAGTAATTTAAAAAGTAAGGGACGGTATATATGTCCAAAAAGCAGATTAAGTAGTTAATTAGTAGACAAAATTTTAAAGACAAATGAGTAGTTGATTGGTGGACGGAGGGAGTACTTGCCTCTGGAAGTTAATGAAAAGTGCTACTTAAAGACTAATGTTGTAAAGATGTGCTTATAGGACAACTCTTCTACTTCTATTCAAATGTAAACTCTTATTGAAATCCCATATATTTTTTCTGCAATAAAAATTAATAAAAACACCTTAAAGTATTGAAGGGCCTTTTAATAATTGATCTTGCTTTCACCTTTTCTATCAGAATTCTTGCAGTTCGAGAAAGAACTCCATTCTTTTTGTAAACATTATATATTTCCTCTTCTATATACACAAGCATGATCCTTCTTTGAATTTTGGTCTCTCTCCTTCTTTAAATGTGTATCGCCAGCTGCTTCAAAACCTTAAGGGTGCGTCTACTTTGCATGATTGATAAGATGCATGATTAAGTATTTTTATCTTCAAGAGTAGGATTTCTCCAATCCCACCCTTTCAATGAGATAAGAATCAAGCAAAACTAGCTTAAATGATATAAATAATCAAGGACCTTGGTATATCCTGAAGTATCAATCCATCAAAGTAAATAAGAGATTAACATTACTATTTTTATCCATCAAGGCTAGCTAATCCTTCAAAGTAAACATATGATTATAATAGCAGCGGGTATAGGGAATGAGTATAGGCATCATTTACGGAGAGTAGGGTCCATTTGTCACTTTAGGGGACAGCAGCAATTCCCTGACACCAAGCAGCCGTCTTCTTTTCCTGCCCATATCAAGCACTCCCTCAATGTATTTTGATAGGACATGCTATTTTCTCATATTTGTTAGTATAAGAAATCTCTTTCTAGAATCAGAAAAGGTCTTGCTACTAAGTGCTGTTTTCAATGGGAAAGTTTCTTGGTTTCCAAATGAAAGTTCTTGTTCCCTTTTGGCTAAATCAATGGCTTTGTTATAGCCTTCAACATGGATGCAAATGACTTGAAAACCATTCATACTTGAAAACATTTTTTAATCAGTCTATGGTAAGTTAAGTTATACTTTCATACCTTGAAAAAAAGAAAGTGTAAATAAGCATAAAAGTGTCGATATCACCCCAAAAAATTGATTCTCAATGCAAGGAAACTCCTGCGTCTATTGGTGTTCCTTTTTCTACCTTTCCTTTTTGTTATGAAGACGCTCCTTTGAGAAAGTCATCTGTAGTTTGTGTGTTTTGCAGTAATTATGCGTGCTCCAGAGGAGATCCCTCCTAACATGGAATGCAGGGATAAGTTTTTGATTAAGAGTGTTGTTGCAGGTCCTGATGACACAGTAGTGAGAGTAAAGAAACTGGTAATTATATATTTTGAGGAATCTGTATGTCTTTGCCAAGTAAATCTGCTCTGCTAAACTTCTTAAGCTCATTGTAGCGACCACGTTCAGATTGGCTGTAAAGCCCCCATTTCAGTCAACATAATTTGGCACTTCCTTGTTTTGAATGGTTTGATCATGGATTGGCATTTTCTTTCTTATAGTTCAACGATAGAGCGCATGCAGTTGGAGATTACAAATTGAGAGTGGTGTATGTTCTCCCACAACATCAGCAATCACCAAATTTTGACAGAACAGGACGAGGCTCTTCACTAAATGGATCAATCTTGCAAGAAAGAAGTTTGAGTGGCACTCAGGTTGTTCACTTCTCTTTAAAAAAAAAAAAACTTCGTTGTTTTGTTCTTTTCTGAAACATTATCTCGTGAGTACCTTAAAATAAAATTACTGGTTAGGATTAGCAAATCTTAGTGAAAACACTACTACCTCACAGTCTCCACCTTCAGTATTTTTGGTGTTTCTGTGTTTATACATAGATTTACCCACTCAGAGTTGACCCCGGGAACTTTTAATTAGTTTGTTCAGTCCTTACCCAAGAAGAAAACTCTTAGGTAAAATTTGATTGTAAAATCATGATGGTCCTTACTCATGAGGATACCCAAATGGCATAGTTCATGCGGATACATCCACACAAGTACTTTACTTAAAGGAAGAGTTTTTGTATGTGTATAAATTTTCTCCAGTTAAAGGCATTTGTATGTTGTGAATACATTGAGTAAAACATAGTATTTGTAAATTTCTGACAAAACAAGAATTCTACCACACTAAAATTTACTATGAGGCCTTGTAGGTTAAGTCACTGTACAAACATACATGCTCTTGATTTGATTATGCTTGTTTTCCTTCATCTAAATTATGGGAAGAATAGGAATAAATGAGACGTTTTATTGGATCTCTGTACATCTCAGTCATTGTCGTAACTTCAATTTCATGATCTTCTTTCCCCATGACTCACCTCACTTAGCACTTGTACTTTAACATAAGCCTTATCAATTTTTCTTTTTAGTAATTAAACTGTGGTGTATAATTTCCATTTGTTACTTTATTACATGTGATGCAGCTCGAGGACATTAATAACGAGAGGGTTGTTGATAATTTGTACGTCAAGGGCATCGCTATTATCTTTGTGGGTTTGATCTTTTTGTACCTCATCATGAGGATACTCCCAGTAATATGGTAAAGTCATCTGTTGTCTTACGATTCATCTCATTTCATGTTTTACCGTTGTTGAATTCTTCACTTTGTATATCCCATGCACAGGAGTTGGAGCTTGGTTGTTACCTTTTTCGTAATGAAGATGGCTAAGAGGCTGGTTTCAGATTCAGTTGAGGATTGGGTGGTTAAGACTCTTGTCTACATCTCTCTTCATTTCTTTACTGTTGTTTTCCGGCGTAAGGGCACCACCAGATCCGGCCATCAATCCGGAGTTCCCGTTGTTAGATGAGTGGATGCAGGTATCATTATGTGACCATTCGAATCTATAGATGTTGTATATATGAAGTGCATGCAAATGGAAAAATCAGACAGGTTTAATGAAAATACATGCTTGTGAATGTCTTTATGTTTTCATGCTTCTCAGTATTGTTCTTGTTGTGGATGTAAATGGCTTCTGCAAATCAAAATTTGATGAAAGTTTAATTTTTCACAGACAATTAACCCTTTTAACAAAGAGATAATATTGCTTATATACACAAATTTTTAACTGATTTGATTTTTCACGCAGTTGTCAATTACCCTCAAATTAATGTTGAGATAGACGCTTGAAATGTCTACTTGGACATTGATAATCGTGTAAAAAATCAAAATAATTGAAAGTTCCTGCATTTGGAGATAGAATTTTTAGTTCATGTACAAAAAGAGATCATGATGGAAGTTTATGTATTTAGACGTCATATCCTTGAACAAATATGGATATTTTTCTTCTTTGTAAATTAAAGTGAGTAGTATTCATTATTATTAATAATATATATATATATATATATATATATATATATATATAGGGTTAAGTTCTATGAAGAAATTAATTTTTTTCTGAAAGTTAGGAACGTTGAACATGTCAATAATTTTTTATGAACATAACAATTTTATTGAACGTTGAGGATGTTTAGGGATTGAATCCTGGAGTGCAAAATTTAAACAAATACATATTTTCAACAAATATGTTCGTTCATTAAAAAAATACTGATATGTTTATCATAATTATTGATATGTTCATCAAAATCTGGACACAAGATTTATTTTTAATTCTAGACCGTTTGATGAATCATGATCAATGGGTGAGATTGTTTCTCACTTCTTTAAATATTTGTCTTTCTCAATACAACTTTTCTCCTAATTTCCTTGAACAATGGTGATTTGTAACGAGGAGAACTTGTTTGCTTGTCTTTTTCACTTTGTGTGGATTTATAGCAATCAGGTTACTCCATCTTAATTTCATGTAGTGACCACGGATGTGACTCGATATACAATTAAACATATTATGACTTTTCTTCAGATTTATCTTGTATTACTACTATTTTATTTAGTCAGGAACAAAAAAATTGTAACTTTCTACGCTTGTGCGCACGTGAACTTTGATCGTCTCCCATTGGGTTGTTTGGTTTTCCAATTCAATGATATATATAGGGTTGTATTATGTTTTCGTGTGACTAAAAATACATTGAGTTTTGTTGTCATCATTTGATTTAATAGTTCGAATTTGAACATTTGATTTTCCAAAAGTCTTTGATTTTATAATTCGAATTTCATCAACATATGAATTATAGTTTCATTTTATTTGAAAAGGTGTACTGGCTTGGTTACTAAGTGATTTTGTTTAGAACTTTTCACTCATATATTTAATTTCACAATATGATATAAAAACCGCTTGCACTTTTATTACTTACTCGACGTGGAACATTACGAACACTGTATTTTAATATAGATTTTAGAGAGAAAAGCAAGCAAAAAGAATTCTCAAGTTTGAGACAACACACACACAACACAGTCATTCAAACGTTGATGTAAAGGCTGAAAATAACAATAGAAGGGAGGAAAAGAGCGTTTTTGAGTATGAATGATGAGAATTATGATAGGCAGAGAGGACTATGATATGCAAACCATAAATTATCATGCTGCACTTTCGTGCTCTAAACTTTCTCCCCACCAGCAACGGCTCATTGTTCGGACGATGCCAAATGATCGAACCAAGAACTCGAGCACACATCTCGTGGTTGAAGGCTTCTTCTGTCCAACATCTTCGCTGCCTGCTTTGTAACTGAATCGCACTTCTCCCTTTACAATAACTTGTTTTATGCAGATGTCGATTGTGAATTTCTTGGATCCTGTACAAGAAGCTTAAACTGTAAAATCGTCCCACTATAAATAATGTTATAGCTGCATTGTGTCATTACAGTATGTAGCGCATGAAGCTTAACGTGCACGATGAAACATTGCTAACCTGCCATCTTTGAGATAATCTGCGTCACTCTGTGTCGGCAGTGAGCACACCCCAGATTTGCATCGACAGCTATAACCTGGAACTGAAAAAAGAAGAGTAATTTTAGGAAGCATTGTATGTTAAAAGATCTAAGATGACATGAGAGAGAGAGAGATATACAGTAGGGAAAGAGAGATTTGCAGCAAATAGAAGAGCTTGCTTTCCCAAATTACCCATCTTGAACACGAGAGGTTTCACCTCAGCTATAAAAAAAAAGGAAATAAGCTGTGTTGCTTATTTCTGATTAGTGTGATGGCTATTATTCATTACAAAGAACAGTCTTGTATAAATATAAATCATTCATTAAAAATTTAATTAAGAAAAATAAATAAGCACGCCTGTGACATCAGACAGAAGATGGATTTAAATAATGGAATAAAGAAAGGGAGTAAGCAGCATAGATTTCGTCCATATTCTTTTGGCCTGATGGTGATTGCATGTTACAGCAACCAACAACGAACTTCTGTAAATAAAAGTAAACTAACTAATCTTATAATTAGCTGGTAGTTTATCTACTAATAATAATAATTGTTAAAGATAAGGTAGGAATCAGAGGATTAGTAAAAAAAAACAAAGAAGTAGTCTGCATCTACAGGCGTGGGAACTATAATATTTAAACTAGTTAAAAGGGTATAGAGCTGTTATGTAAGATGGTGTACATCTGTAACCAAATTATCAGCATCTCTATTATAAATTATAATAATAAGCATCCACTGTAGTAACAACTCAGATGAGTAGAAATTCTTGGAAGGATATAAACTAATATTATAGTATAAAGAATTGATGTAAACATATAAGTTGATAGCACAAGGATGAAATTCACAACAAAATAAAATAACCAGAACATTATATCAGTAGACTCTGCTGCCATGATTCAACATTTACATAATGCAGAGTTTTTGGAGGATCCAAATATAGCACCAGTAGATATATAGCAAGTAGGTTTATTAGAAAATATCTAACTGAAGATTTTTCAACATAGAAGCAAAGCTTCCAGTTTCAATCTAAAAGCCAAAACTTCTGATATTAGAGAGTGAAGATTATGGCAAAGCAATCGACTCTAGTTGGTCTTGTATCCGTGCACACACACACACACACAGGTAGAGGACCATACATAAGCAACTGCGGTCTGTTCATCAAGCATAGTTTTTGACACCAGCAATCTGTAACTAGAAAACAGATGGTTGCTTCATTCCAAAATCAATAGTTGTTCAAAGAAATAACGACGGCTCCACGACACTTGAACACCTTACGGTCTGGTTAGGCCTATAGCATATAAGCTTCTCAATTACTCAGCAAATAAACATAGTATTTTCTTTCCGTTTGTTGCAGAATGCATAATATCATAGTCATACAATCACAAATGGAATGGTTTACGATCATGAATGGCGTGCTTGCACCAGACGACCTAACAAATTAGGTATTATTGTACATAATGCATCTCCAATCACGAATCTTAATTTACATTCAGCAAAAGCAATGAAAATTTCCTGTGAAATAACTATCAATGCACACACTCCCATTTCTAAACATTACAAAATTATATCAAGCGCCGAAGTAAAAAGAATTGGCAAATGCAACCAAGAAGGATCAAGGCTCGTATTGCAACAACCAATTCATGAACAAGACTAACAAAACACCTCAACATTATTTCCTTAAAGTAACATCAAATTCGAAAACACATCACCAGCATTCCCCAACATTCAAATAGCTAAAGAAAAACGAATTAAAATACATCCAAAATCGAATACTATGCGTTTCCAATTTGCAACAAATTACCTCATCTCCTCCGGGAAGAAAAACCCCCATCTTTCTTATGCTTCATCATCAACAAAGCCCTTTCTCTCTCCTTCTCCTTCCTCTCTCTCTTCAATCTCTCCTCCCTCAACTCCTCCAAGGTCTTCTTACCACCACCACTACTCCTCCTCTTCTCCTTCCGCTTCAAATCATTGTGTTCCTCATCATCGTCTTCGTCATCAACGTTCCCATCAGCAACTCTCTTCTCCATATACCATGGCAATTTCACGCCTTTCCCCGCAACCCCATACCCTAATTTATACTTCTCATCCTCGGGCCCCACCACCCTAACCTCCTCTTTCTTCATCCTCTTATTCTTTTCATCATCCCTCGCAAATCTGCTTCTCTTTTCACTTCTTTTCTCATCGCCGGGTTTAATCGGGTCGAAAATCCTGATCCCTTCAAACAGGTTGATGTGCTTGGAATCTGAGTCCGAATTCAAGGGCTCGGCAGCAGATACAGCCGCAACAGGTGCAGGCTCAGCAGCGCTGGAGGACGGCTTATCCTCGGCTTGGGACGGGCCTCGGGTGGCTAGGCCGCGAGCCTGACGGAGCTGGTCGAGGCGAAGCTCGGTGTCGCGCTTGCGGGATTGCTCGCGCTTCAACTGCTCCTCCTTGGCGGCGGCTTCCTCGTCGAGACGGACTTTCTCCCGGTTATCGAAGTTGTAGACATTCCACTTCTTCTGCGGGAGGATGTTCAGACCGCCGTGACCTCCCATGATTGCGGAGCTCAAGTCCAGATGGTAATTGGCTGCAATTAAGGAATTGGGGTTTATATTCTTTTTTCTTTAAATTTCTATTTTTTTTTAAAAAAATATTAATTAATTAATAGTAGAAAAGATAAAACTTTCTGTTTATCTTCTATTCAGCGTATTCTGATTTTACACGTAAACATAGATGCTCATAATATTTCCAAAAGGAGGGCATATGATTATGTACCTTTTCCCTATTTTAAATTCTGTTTACAGGAAAAAACCGATTGCAGTGTGAAGTTATAGAAAAGGATCAATGGGGACTCGGTCGAATTTCTATAAGAATCCCTCTTATGCGTACAACAAGAAATTAAACCTCAATTCCGTCCTTCAAAATCTCAATTGTAACTCCCAATTACGCAACCCTCGTTTATTTCTCTCATTCTTGGTTGTCTCAATGTATTCATCGTTCTTGAATTTTCAGCTTACAATATTGTCACCGGAAATGCTCCTGCGGAAGAACCAGCCGCCACAGTGAAAAGAAAGCGACGCCGTGAGTCGAGGCCGCCGCCTGATCAGCCGGATGAAGTTAAAGACTATGATTGTCCCATGTCCCACCAGGAGTATATTGAAAAACGCAGGTCAAGTTTCTCTCTCTCTCTCTCCCCCTCAATGTTAAAGTGGAAACTTGACTTTCCGAAGAACTAATTGAAAACCCAAATTGGAGACCGTTTGGTGTGATGTGCATAATTCTAGTTTGGGTTATTGGCGTTAAAATACATACACCTAACTATGGCCAACGTTTGGTTTTGCACACCAACTTCAAAATTGGTACAAAAGGTACACGAACTTAACAAATGTTGCAACTCGATGGTATAAATTTTCATAGCTAGACGACATTGTTTTGATTGGAGCATTGGCACATCAAAAGCTAACTCACGCTATTTATGAAGTAGTATGGTTTAGATACTATATGAAGTACCAGTATGGTTGCAGATAATTAAGAATTGATTTTCGATTATACTATATGAAGTAGTATGGTTTAGATAATAAAGTTCTGAATGGTCTTTGTAGCTTCTTGGAATCCATAGGATTTGATAATTTTTTCTCTTCTCTTGTTTACTTACCCAGACACTTTTTACCGGTTTTGATGTTATCAATATTTGGTAACTTAATTCCCCCTAAAAAAAATATTTGGTAACTTAAACCACAAGGTTTTCAGTGCTTAGTGAATGTAAAGTACATAGCTAGATGATTATTAAAGAGAATTATGATCAATTACTTTAGTTCTTTCTTTAGATGTTTGGGAGGCATTATGCTATAATAGGGAAAAAGAACCTTTTCTTGTTTATTTTTCATTTTGCTTCCCTCTTGACCTCATTCCTAAATTGTTTGTTGATGAAAATGCTGCTCATTCTATTGATTGTGAACAATCTTTCATTTAGTTGATTAGTTTTGTTTAAGTTCACGTTTTTTGCTTTTGAATTTTTTAAACTTCTGGATGAACAGGAAGGAAGCTAATGTTTCTCAACCTTACCAAGAGTTAACTGCTGATGTGCTGGTGATGTCAGCTGTCTATTTACTTCTGCTGATTTTGTGTATCATTTTTCTTCTGTTCGGTTCTAAATTACTGTTAGGTTATGCAAATTGATGGGATTTTCTCTTCACAGGAAAGTTCAAATTCAGCTTTAAAGTTGGTGGGGTACGAGAGTAAGTCTGTTCTTTCCGATTTGTCAATAATCTAGTGTTGGATGTGTGGTGTTCATGTTTGAGAGTCTAATATCTACATATGATGCTAAGATGTTCATTGGGGTCCTTTTGCTGGGACTACCAGAGTAATGAACAATATTGGCTATTATTCACACTTTTGTTCCATTAGTTTCCACGACAGCAATTGATTGTTTGATGCAAGAACCACTAGATCACTTCGATTGCAAGAAGAAAACTCTGGATGATATCTTTTTTATTTACTCTCAGATTGAATTTGGTTGAGGTATCTAAGTTTCCCCGAATTAATGTTATGCATGCCCATGAAACTCAACATTATCAATGCTTGCTTTAGTATTCTGTGTGATTTATTGTATAAGTTATGTAATGTAGAAGAAGAGCCGAGTCCTGAAAATCCTGTTTGCACCAGCAGTATGTTTTATTTTCCCTGTGAATCTGTTAGCGATGCTTTGGTTACACCATTCAGCAGAGTTTATACTCGTCGCACGCTGAATGGTGCAGTGGGCCTATCGGAGTTATCTCTTAATTAACTATTAGTTAGATGTTAGTGTGCTTGGACTTTGTGCATGGGCCTTATGGTTTCACGTACTATTTATATAGGTGCACTTGCATATTATGCAACTGAAACACTTGTGTTCTTATAAGGAATGTCCAAATGTGCAGGCGATGAAAGTACTTCTGCTGATTGTGAAGAGGACCAAGGTACTTCATTGGTTTCGGAAGAGCTCTCAAATCCTAGCAGAAAACTGCAGTACTTTCCAGTTTCTGGTATGATTTTTGGTTGCAATCCTGAACAGATCTAACAGTGTTGAAATTTACTTTTAGGAAAACAGTCAACTGGAGCTACATGATGAACTGGATTATGAAATAAAAGATATAGATATGATTGTAGTGTTATAAGATTATTTACTTAACGTTAATGCTAAAACCTAAAATTTGTTAGCGTCACCAGAAGGAATTTCTCATTTAAAAGGTCATTATTCTTTATCAATTCAGTCACATGCATATCTTTCCCTTGAAATTTACATCTCCGTATTTCATGACATTGTTCTGGGGAGATGATGGTTAACATGCTGTATCTTGAGGTGATAAAATTTGTTGGGTTTATTAGTTGACCAAAAGGAGACCAAGTTTGCTGCTGATTTTATATGTAGAAGTTTTTGTTGATAGCGAGCAAACCATTTATCTTTATCTAATGATTGAGCAAGGGAATATGCTGTGGAATGGAATTGGTGAAACCTCTAAATGACT
Organism: Salvia miltiorrhiza; assembly: GCF_028751815.1. Classification (NCBI taxonomy): domain Eukaryota; kingdom Viridiplantae; phylum Streptophyta; class Magnoliopsida; order Lamiales; family Lamiaceae; genus Salvia; species Salvia miltiorrhiza. Next base: position 40,966,443 of record NC_080387.1, read on the forward strand.
AAACTTAGATACACATATAATGTTCTGGCGTTTCTCATTCTGGGCACTTAAAAGTTTTATAGGCAGGTGAATTTACTATTGCCTGGAGTTGGTGGGAAACTTCATTTCTCGATAACTTCAGTTGCTTTTCCTCTTTGTTACCCCTACTGGTGTGCACTTGCTAAAATATTTCCTGCTAAAAGTCATGCATGTGGGGACAAATTTAATGCAGTATTGCTCATAACAAGTTATTGATCTCTTATGAGGGCAGGTAATTAATTGATCTCTAACTTTCTTAGCTAGCACAGAGGAAGTTGATCATATCAAGACACGAAATGAGCAGAGGTATCCTGCTCCAGGAGAACCTGTATGCATTATATGCGGAAATTATGGGGAGTACATATGCAATGAGGTGAGGCATCTTAGATTATAATTTTCTTTAGTGCCCTCTAGGAACAACTTTTGATACCTGATTTTAAGTTTGTTGCCTTGTCATTGTAGACTGATGATGATATATGCAGCATGGAGTGCAAAGCTGAACTTCTTCAGAGGATTAAGTTCCAAAAGGTTCTTCCTTCTCTTGGTTTAATACTACACTCATCCTTTTGTTTCATTATCTTCCTTTCGAGTTTTAACTTAAAAAATCCTTCTTCCAGGAGCCCCAAAGTGAGCAACTCCAAGTTGCACCATTATCTGCACGTCGATGTACATTGGAGGTGCCTGAATCTGGAGGGGACACTTGGGATTATGATAGGCATCGCTGGTCAAAGAAGATATCTGGGCTTTGCACTTATGAATGGTAGTTAGCTATTTATGCAGCTTTTATGAAAATTTTCAAGCAAAGAATGTCCGTAACTGTAAGACTCAGATGCTGAACTTCTATTGTATCTGGATTCTCATACTGGGGAGTTTTCTCTGTTGCAGTTGGAAGTGTAAGAAGCCTGGGCATCTTCCCGAAGACTGCTTGATGTTGACATCTAGTGAATCCAGTGGAGCTGGCAAGGCATGCAGCCAGTTCTTTTCTCATGATGGAAACCATAACTTTTTCTTTTATCTAAGTTCAATATTTTATTAATCATGGACCGTTTCTTTACAGGTTGCTATGATACAAAATAGATCCAATACAGTATCCAGAGATCTTCTTGATTTGTACAAAAGGTTCCTGCATGGATAGTTTGCTCTTCTGTTCTGTTGCTAAAATTTCTTCTGTAATCCTCACTTTTGTGGATGTTTAGTAGCACTTGTTACAACAAACCTTTTCTTTTGCCAATATCTATGGCAACTGGTTAAGTTGACACATATCTAGGTGACGCATCAAAAGTCTTTCCTTCTAAGCTGGAAGGCATGCAATCTAGTACATAAAATTTCAGATGAAATCCCTTGGTCCACAATTGGTGTCCCATTTCGTGTCCAATTCCGAGTTTGGAATGTTTTGTGAAAATTGTACATTATTATAAATATTATTTGGTTCCTTTGCATTAGAAAATTTTTGAAACATGGAATGCGATGCTGAGTGGGACACCAATTGTGGATCAGAGAACATATAATTTTACATATAAGAAGAAAAAGTGGCGTGAGAAATAATTAGGGAAAGTACCGGTTTCAATGTCTATAACAAGCATGATCAACTGACTGATATTCATTTTTCTTAGATTTGAGGTTGAATGATGCATATGAATGTTGTTTGTGTCTGCAGATGCCACCAAATTGGGAAGAATTTCTTGAATGCGAGGTGTAACACATGTCGTGGATCAACCACTTTGGCTGCTTGTCTAGGCTGTAAGAATAACTTTTGTGATTGGTAAGCTCCTTAACATGTTCTAATCTCTTCTCCTAATTCAGTGCAAGCCTTTGGTTAATGTGCTTAACTATTTTTTTTATTGTGCTTGTTAGATCAACAAGCTTCTGCTCATGTATTAGTATATATATCTTGACAGTTCAAGAATACAGAAGAATATTAGCAATTGTGCTCTAGATAAGGGAATATATAAATCATCTTAATCTGTCTGGTAATGAATTCATCAAAGTCTTGCTTTCCTACTTCAGCTGTTAAGAGAAATGGGAATGCATCATTCTCTGGGTTATATATTAGTTTAGGTTTCACTTCTTTTAATAATTTTAGACATGTTTATCTGAGTTATAGTAATGAATGAAAATCAATTTTACCACCTCTCTCATAGCACATTCCTACATTTTGTTTTGTTCTAACTATTCTACATTGATATCATTATCAACCCATGGTACAATCAATATGGAGAATATGAACTCATATCTGCTATATCTTCATTTCTTTCAAAAAATATTCATTATCATTATTTGGTTGATGGGCATTTAAATCCTTACAGCTGCCATAGATTATTTTCTCTCTTTATTACTTGAAGAGAATAGAATGAGTGATAGCCTTGAGCTTTCCAGTGCAGGTCATCTGAGTGAACACATTAGGGAAAATCCAATACATCAACAATATTATTCGTATAAACTTAACCGTCTGGTAAGAATTTATTTTACATTTTTATTTTCTTCTGTGAAGGTCAGACTAAGTACTGTACAGCCCTGGTGGGGAGTTTAAAGACAAAATTACCTTCTATAAGTTATGCTATAATACCATAGATTGGGAGAGAAAGTCTTGATCTGGATGTTGTCTGCAGTGGTAAAACCTAGATATCTCCATGTCATTTTGGTTCCTTAAAGAGAATTCTATTACATGTGCTTGGGGATTGTGACGGAAGGAAAAAATAAATAAAAAGAGATCAAAGGACTAAAACAAGATTTCTGATCATGAATCATCAAATTGCTGCCCGTGCAACATTAAATGGAAGCTTCCTTGCTTTATTTGATGAGCCATAATTGAAAGAACTGGAAAAAACAGATGGTGGCGGCATTGGGGAAGACTTGGAAAAACATTTTGGGGGAAAAAGGAATGGAAAGAACACTAGGCTATTAGACAGCAATATTAGTTGCTCTATATGTGTTTTCTGTGTTGTTCGTCTGTCTCTCTCTTTTCTTTTCTTTTTTTCTTTGCTTTAATAACAGCTCCTAATTTTTTTTACAGGTTAAATGCTGTAAGTCAACTTGCCGGGTGACTAGCATCAAGGATCTCTTAGCTTGTCACTATTGTTTTGATAAAGCATTTGACAAGTTCTATGATATGTACTCCGCAACGTGGTAAGTGATGCACAAACCTACTCCATAAGCTCCTTTGTTTCTCGTTTCACGTTGCCTTTCTTTGCAAGCAACAAACGCTTTTCCTTGGCTGACTAGAATGGATGTTTTTCCTTGGTATAAACTTGTTACCTGCTCCGACTTTGCCTGAAACTAGAGAAAAGTCGTCTTCATGTTCTAGTTTCATGTTTCTCTGGAACTTTGTTTCATATTTCCCTTCAACTTCATTTCAGGATCATATGCTTAACCCAAAAATAAATGATGAAGTTGTAAATTACTCTTGACAAATATTTTTCTTATAGGCTGTCGACGTCATGATCTCTAGCTGTCTTTACTGGCTTTCATCGTTTTTCAGTGTTCCATCTAAAAATGCAATTGTGCTTGTAGGAAACCATCTGGACTATCAATCATTTGGAATTCTATCTGCTGTGAAGATCACTTTGAGTGGTACGTAATTGCTACTAATATTGCTAACATGTTTCATCTCAGTTTTTTTGGCTTCTGATAAACAGTATTGATTCCTCAGGCATCGGATGAACTGTTTGAACGCGAATGTAGAAGATAATGCATATATTTTAAAGAATAAAAATGTCCGGGGCAAAAAATGCGTGCAGCTGAGCGACTTCATCTTTTGAAGTAGAAATCAGTAGATGTCCTGGATTTACGAGTAGGAGACGTTGAAGAACCAGTTGTCTCATGTAGTCTTTTAGAGGGGTGCTCGTTTCTTCAAGATTAAATTGGCAGGAGATTACCGGAGATTTTGTCATTGGGGGAGGGCTAAGATTCATAAGACAAGATTAATCCTACGTGGCACTATTCTGTGGCCGAATCCATCCAACGGAACAACATATCATGAGATTAAGTCCATAGTCTGATCCATCAAACCAAACACTAATTAGAAAGCTATTGTGTCTCATCATTTTGTTGTAGTGTCTCGTCTAGAAGATAAGGAAGGGTGAAAATATTCGGCCATAGCTTTGGAGGAATCAAGCGTAATGCCATTGTTAAGTACCACGTGAGCAAAAAGATTGCTATTCAAACTATGACGGTTTATATCCTAATTTTTTCTTCTGATATTTTGTATTATGAATTTTGCAACAATGGCAACTCACTAAAGATTTTCTCTTTGGCTTGCGATTGTTCTAGAATATTTATATGTTCGTCTAGTTAGGGCATCTACATGGTAGAGTCAAGGTGAGGTTTTAAAAGTGGACTCCACCATTTAAAAGTCCACCCTCCGTATTAGGAGAGCCAACATACCGACTCTTAAATTTTTGGTTTATTTTTGTTTTAATGTTTTTTAATTAAAATTAACATTAAATTTAACAACATAAATTTTATTGAAATTAAAATTTAGCATTACATTGATTGAAAATAAAAATTGCATTACAATAAAATAAAGTCCTAAATTAATTCAAATTAAAAAAACAAACATAAAAAGACCGACAATTAAAAAATTTAAAGATCATTGCGTTTCTTGATTACCTCCACCTTTTTCAAGTGAAACACCAACTCGTCCGAAATCATAGCAGATGTGTCCCTACCCAAGATGATGCCGTCCGTGAGGTCGCCGTGGGTTTGGAAGAAAATTCTCATGACCTTGACCATGTTCTCCATGGCCTCGAGAGCTCGAATTTGCTTGTCAAACGACTCCGCCATTTTCTTGCATTTTCTTTTCTTTCTTCGCTGCCTTGGTGTCTTGGGGCTTTGTGGAGATACTTTGCTCGCTCGAAGTCGTTGTGTAACGATCATCTGAGCCCATGGAACGTTCGCCAAAGTGGACATCCTAGTCAATAGATGCGAATTTTTGACATTCGCGAAGTGAATTCCACGCATGTGGATACTTGAATACACTATCATGCTCGAGAACGTATAATTGTTATGCTTGAGCAGTGGTTTGCTCATCGCACATGCCGAAGGCCCAATTCGCCCGGCATTTGTCGTAGATGGCCTGCCACACCTTCACGTCCCTTTGGACGCGTTGAAAGTGCGACTTGATTTGCTTCACGTCGTGTGGAATGGTGCCTTGGGGCCGTTGCCCGTTGTATTTGGTGACAATGGCGCCCCAATACATCGTTCCCTTTTGGTCTGCTCATTGGACGGAGTCGCTTGTTGCATCCGCATACAAACGACAGACGAGTGTCGTCTCGACTGGAGTGTAGCCACCTCTTTGGTTGGTGGTCACCGGCATGGTTGTTATCTCCTCTACCTCGGCTTAGTAACCTCTCAATTATTTCTCTAAACTCTTATCGGTACCTCTGGTACCTTGATGATTTATATAAGCCTTTTTCTGATCCAAAAAAAAAAGCAACCTCTCGATTACCATGCAAATGATCTGCAAGAGTTTGAGGACCGACGATGAATTTCTCAACACAGAGGATTCTAAAACTAAATTACCATATAATAATAGTGGAAACTCTATAGGCAATAACATCATTAAGGACTAGTTTTGAACGATCACTTATTAATGAAGAGTCAAATCGTGTGACAAGAGCTCATTGTTCTCATGATCATGTACATGTGCATTAGATCTTTTGTCCTTTACATAAAGCATATTGTGATTGTTTTAGATAATATGATGATATTGGTTAAAATTGTTAGCTCTTAAAAGTTTCTAGGACATACATTTCTATTGTAGGACTTAAATCACTAAAAGCCCCTCATAGTAAAATATTGTGCATATTAATGTTCAAATGATTTGTGTTATGATGATGGTAGGGATAGCAAGAGATCATGTGTAAATGTTTATTGTTTGCATCTTATTATATAATCGTGAAAATCAATCACACTATAATATTTGATGTTTTCTTTTATTTTTCTATTTCATAAACCATAAATTATGGGACAATATTGCTTATGCATGGAGCTTTTAGCACATTTTATAATTATTGTAGCCAATTGTTGTTGGATTGAAAAAACTGATGGAAAAAAAAAAAGAAAAAAAGAAAAGAGAAGCACGACTGAAAAGTATGTCAACTGAAGTGTTTTTCAAAAGTATTTTTCGGGAAGCCTTAAATGCGCTGCTGCAAAGTATTGGCGGTGAGTCATAATATATTTTTTTTATCCCATGATTATGTGTTTGAATGAAGATTATGTGTAACTCATATCATAAGATTTTGAATTATAATATTTCTTATTTCAACAGTTTGCCCTACTACTCTTAAAAGAATATGCATACAACACGACATCCAGAGGTGGCCCTGTCGTAAGATAAACAAGGTGAGCCGATGTTTGAAGAAAATACAAAGTGTGCTCGGCTTTGTTGAAGGAGGACTTAGATTTGATACAACCATCGAGGACCTTGTGGTAACGTGTTACCATCATCTTGTTTGGCCACCGTGAAATTGGAACAAGAGACTGACAATCAATTCCAAATCAACGATTTAAGATTAGCGGCAATTGAAACCTAGTTGTCGAGTCAAAACTCCACAAAGCGAGCAAGGCAAAAGGATGGTAAAGTCGAACATATCATCCAAACTTCCTCTGGCTCATCTAGTGGATCTGGAATTGCTTCAATGGTGAAAGGCAACTCATCAAGCTCTTCACAAGGCATTTCACCAACCGATACATGCTATGAAGATAGTTGGTCTAGATTTGCAATCAAAGCTACTTATAAAGAAGATACAATTCGATTCAAATTCGAGGTTGTAGCTAGATGCTTACGCCTCTACGAGGAGGTAGCATCGAGGTTCAATCTGCATATGTGGCAGTTCCAACTCAAGTATGTTGATGACGAAGATGAATGTGTGATGTTGGTGAGCGATTCTGATTTGGTCGAGTGCCTCGGGTTTCGACTTTATTGGCAATTACTGGAGTGTGAAGATGTCACGACCGGCCTTAATTAAGGATAATTAATCCGGGAAAACCATGACTGGGGAAGGGAAATTAAGAAGCGGGTTGAGAAAGGGGCGCATAAAAGAATACTCAAAGGACTTGAATACGCGTGAAATATTCCTTAAAAAGGAAAAATGCATAGTTCGCATAAAAAGGGTACTTAAAGAACTTGTATACGCGTTATATTCCTTAAAAGGAAAAAGGCATCGTTAGGGGCTTGGCTAAAACATTATCAGAGTTTGCAACGGAAGGCGTAACTGAAATAATCAGTATTTATAGCGGAAAGCATAACTGAGATACATGTATGAAGACATGTATCCTTTCTGAGCCTACTTTAAGTTCGACAAAAACTCTACTCTGCAACAACACTTCATCGCCCATCACAGCTCAACCTGCACAAACATAAACATCGAAGGGCTAAGTACAAGAGTACTTAGTGGGCAGTTGCCAAGCATATAACATAACATCATTAACAATTTCACAATATCGCATAAGAGGCATAAGTTTCTTTCAAATCCTTTGCTCATTAAACATTTCCAAATTCATAAACAGCATGAGCGCATTCTTCATCATCAACAATCATAACAAGCATCGTGTCGTGGAGAAGGCCTTCCCAAACGAACACGGGCATCGCGCCGTGAGGGGGAGCCTCCCTCAGCGGTCACGGCATCGTACTATTGAGGGAGGCCTCCCCCAATAGACGCTGTAACACTGGCATACTGGCATATTGGCATACTGGCATCGCGCCGCGAAAGAGGCCTCTCTCAGCGGACACGGGCATCGCGCCGTGAGGAAGGCCCTCCTCAGCGGACACGGCATCGTACTGTTGAGGGAGGCCTCCCCCAACAGACGCAAGCATCAATCACAGGCATAAACTTATCAGCGTAAAGCATTCAAGCGTAAATAAGCGTAATCAAGCGTAAATCATTTAACGTAAAGCATAATAAAGCATACCACACTTGAAGATGCAATTTGCATTTTAAAGCATAACACATACATAGCATTTTATTTACGCGTAAGAAATTGCCCACCTGATAGCAAAGTTTTGCTAAGGTATTGTGACTCCTTGAGTAGTTCTTACTCTCGCGCTTGACCTTAATCACGAGAATATAAAATAAGACATTGCCTCGAGGAAAATTCTTAATTAATGAGAAAGCGTAATTGTAACTATGCATGAATCTGGTATGCATGAACTAATACTCTGAGCGATAATCGGGAATTCTACTATTAATCCTCGTTAATAGATTTAGCTAATTCTCGTTTAGCGCGGTCGAATAAAACTGTGATTCTTCCTTCCTCATCGGAATATTCTAGTCGTGAAATAAACCTCGCATAAACATCTAATTCAAAATCTTGAGTTGAAAAAGGACTAACTCGGCTTTAAACGAGGTGTGACCTTGTAGAAATTATCGGGCTTTTCGATAGAAACATCATTACTAGCGTAACCTCAAATAATTAATAGGCTCAAAAGAGAGTAGCCAATTAATTAAATAAACCAGTGGCTTTAAAGAAATAAATGATAATAGTTCGCTTTAAAGTCTGAAATCCAAAACAATAATTAATAAACTGGGCGGCTCATTCACTGATAAATAATTGGGCTCCATCAAAATAATTACTGCAAGGCTTAACTTAAGAAGTAGCTTCAGCCCAAGTGATGATAGAAATTAATGTGGGCTGGAAAGAATAAATCTCAGTCCAATAGGCAATTTAATCGGCCCAAATGATGAATTAAACTGGCTCAACGAAATATAAATGGGATTAGAATAATAGCCCATCGTAAAATAAGCATCAGTCCAATCTTTAAAATAATTCAAGCCCAATAGAAATAATGGGAATGGCCATTTAAATTAAAGACTGGCCCATTTCGAATTTATTTGTGAAAGCCCAAGCAATTAAAATAAAATCAAGCCCAGCTTAAAATAATTCGGCCCACAATAAATTAAAAGGAAAAGCCCAATTACCTTAAAACAAGCTAAAAATTTCGGCCCAACTTAAATAAAAAGAAGCCCAAATCTTTAAAACACAAGCTCAAAATTTTCGGCCCAACTTAAAAAAAATAAATTAGGCCCAAATTAAATTAAAATCAGAGGCCCATAAGTAACTAAAATCAGCCCAATTTAAATTAAAATCAGAGGCCCATACAGTAATTAAAATCGGCCCAAAATTTATATAACTGAAGGCTGAACTATTAATTAAAATTGAGTCCATGTTAAATAAAAAAAAGCAGTCCAGACTAATTAAAATCATTTAAACGAGCCCAACAAAAATAGCCCCAAAACTCAAGCCCAAACTGACTTAAGCCCATTCACTTTCCTTCTACATTTTCGGCCCAACAGAACAACTCAAGCCCAACATAAAATGCATCGGCCCAAATAACATAAGAAAATAGGCCCAACAATTAAATAAAAAAAAGCCCAAATGATTAAAAAAAATAGGGTAAGCCCAAAACATAGCCCAATCTCTCTCTCTTTCTAAACTCTCGATCTCTCTCTCATTCTCAAGGGGGCCGCTCTTCCTTCTTCTTCAAAGCCGATCTCTCTCTCTCTCTGCCAAATTCTGGTCGGCTGCGCCTACTCCGGCCGTTCAGCCGTCATCTGCTCCGATCAGCTTCGATCGGCGACGCGTCAAACACCGGCGTTGCTCTCTCTCTTCATCGCAGAACCTAGCCGAGCCCTAACTCTGGAAATCATCGCCGCTGTCGCACCTCCGTCTGGAATCCGGCGAGCGGTCGTCGTCTGGGAGTGGCGCCGTCCAACTCCCGTCCTCCTATCCCTCTCCGACGTCGAGCCCTAGATTTCAGAAAAGGGAAGGACGCCGCTGTCGAGCGTCCGCGGTTGCTGCACTCGAGCCCCTGCTCGGCTCTGATCTGATCGGCGTCAGCTGCCTCCGGCGATTCTCTCCACCGGCGACTGGAGTAAGAAGGCCTACGCCTCTCACCGCGTCGCTGCTGCCCCTGGACGCTGCTGCTGCGCACAAGTCTCAGCTCGTCGCCGGGCAGCTGCTGTTCGGGGCCCTGATGAGGTTGGGCGAGTTCGCCCTGTCCCGACCGTCGTCGTCGTCCCCGTCGGGCTGTCAGCCCTTCTTTCCGATGCAGGCAAGACGACGAGAGTTCGCCGTTTTCCTTCTTCGTTCCAGCAGTTGAGGTTCGGCCCTAACTCTTAGTATTTTTAAATGCAAAAGCAGCAAGATATGGTTTTTTTTCTAGTTCAGTGCAGTCCGTAAATTAAACCTTTGGCTCCTATTGTCGTTTATGCTATAGATTGAAACTAGGCATCATGGTTTTGCTATGTGTCGTCAGAAATTCTCATTGTATTTGCCTTGTGTGAAAGTCATGGGTTGTTGATTCTATATGGATAAAAGATTATACCATTCGTCTCCTACTATGCTTTTCAAATAAACTGATCATATGCTTCATGGGAAATGAGGCGTGTAACAAAGAAGAAAGCATACCGATGTAAAAATACCTTGAATGTTCTTGTGTTTTTGGTTGGTTGCTCTGGAGTTCAATGGATAGAAACTGAAATAAATTGCTTATTTGCTTAACAATTGCAGGCTGAACTTATGAAGGAAATGGAGGGATTTAAGCCTAGGCTTACCTCTGGCAGCACAATGAATCTCCCTTTTCGTTTGATTGCCGATGCGCCAATGAAGAAAATGAGAGGAATGCTAGCTTAAAAAGAGATTATATGAGAAGGAGTTGTTGGTTGATGGGAGTTGATATTAAAAGAGGGCGGCTGAAGAGATGGGGAACAAGGGTGGTGGGCAGCACACTCATTTTCTTTCTCTCAACTTTAATGATTTTTATGGTAGTGGTGGGGAGGTAAGAGTGAGTGGAAATTGAAGGGGATTGGAGGCTGCTGCAGATTTTGCACAGCCCCACACATTTCATATCTCTCTATCTTCTTTTCTTTTATTGACTTTTCTTCCTTTGATTGTTAATACTTTAGTGAGTGGCAGTAAGTGGCCACGTAGAGTACAAAATCTTTGTGATATACTAGACGATTTTCCCCAAGCTGGGAACTAGCCTGTAATCTGTGAACTGTAAATAAAATACTGGCTTATATTCTCTATCATCCGTTATTGTATCTGTTTGATATTTTTTTCCTTGCCTGCTAACTTGATAAACTATAATATAACTTAAATTAAATCCGTAGATTTAATCTGCTTTGCTGTCGGAATAAATCCTCGACTTCTAGTAGCACTAATAAAATATAACTGCTTCCGTTTCTCGATTAATAAATAACTTGACTTCGCTAAGTCAATTAAAAATAATAATTATTGAATAGCTCAATAATCCTCGTTAATAATTATTGAATAGCTCAATAATCCTCGTCGCGTTTTTCTCATGCATACAAAAGCATACGGCTAAAATAATACTCCATCTCTGATAAAAAAAATCAGGACTATAAACTGAATTCATATATAACTGGTAACTGGGTTTCATTTACTGAAAGATGCGATATTAATTATCGCGATACCATATTAAATAAAAATAAAAATGCGGGTCATTACATACTACCCCTCTTAACAAAAATTTCGTCCCGAAATTTGCATATCTCTGCTAAAACAGTTCGGGGTATTTTTCCTTCATCTTGTCTTCAAGTTCCCACGTAGCTTTTCTTGTCTGCGGTGTCTCCATAAGATTTTCACTGATGTGATTGAGACTGATTTGGTAAGTGTCCACGTATTGCTGGTAAGGGGTGTGGGTGTTCCCAATTGCTGAACCTCATTGTCTGTTGGGGCATTGCGTGGAGTAGTGACCTTTTTGGCCACAATTGTAACAACCGTTAGTTCCAGCCCGACAGATACCCCTATGCATCTTACCGCAATTTGGGCAAGGTGAAATTCCTCTCTGACCTTGGTTACCTCCAGTTGGCTCGAGATTAGTCTGTGCCTCGTGCCTTTGTTGAATAAACTGTTCGGCCCGTTCCTTTTCTTTGCCACACTTCTTACTATTCTGATTGATATTGTCTTCGTTGTTGTCCCACTTGTGCTTCCCTTTGAGAGTATGTGAGGCTACTGGTGGATCATTTGGCGTTGAGATCAACAATGGGGCTGACTTGTCCGACTACATTGCAGCTTCAATGTCAAGTGCCCTGTTCAGAGATTCCGTGTATGAGAGTCCTCCGTGGCTTGCTAGAGCCATCTTAATTTCGTACCGCAGTCCGGCACAAAATTTCTCTGCCATCTTCTCCTCTGTGTCCACTTGTTATAGAGCAAACCTCGACAGGTTGCAGAATTCCTTGTCGTATTCAACCACAGATTTCTTTCCTTGCTTCAACTCGTAGAATTCAGCTTCTTTCTTTTTCCTATAGCTTTTCGGAATATATTTATCATATAATCCTGTCTTAAAATCTTCCCAAGTATATCTTGCCCATTGTTCAGGTGTCAGAATTTTTCGTCGTGCTTCCCACCAGAAATCCGCTGATCCTGTTAGCTGGAATGAGACGCAAGATAGGCGCTCTTCATCAGTACAACGTAGAAAGTTGAAGATGCGTTCCATTGCACGCACCCAAATCTCAGCTTCAGCCGGTTCACTCGTTCCGTCAAACGTAGGTGGGTTTTGCCTTAAAAAGAGTTCTTCGACTCTCCTAGTTGGGGGCGGAGGGAATGGGTTATGTCCTCGAGCATCTTGTGGTTCTTCGGGTACAACGTTACGATTTCTGCGATTGTTATTGTTTCTCGCAGGGCGTCCTCTCTTAGGCGGCATTCTGGTAGCAAAGATGTGCCAATTAGTACACTCTAGCATAATCTAATACAAGTCTCAAAAGAATTCTTGTACAGGTTAACTTAGTCTAACTTGTAAACAAGTCATAACTCCAATGACAACATTGATGTAGTAAGCTCTAATGGTCCTTAGCATCTCATATCCATGAGTCATATCAATTCTTAAGCATATAATATCTCATCATCTAAATTGGATACTTAAGCATAAGTCATGGAGATTTATAGCGGCTATAAAATCATGAGCTTAAGAATTATTCTATATGCATCACTTATGTTGCTGCCTTCACTATAGCCACCAAAAATACAATCTAATTTCTTCTATGTTTGCTTCTATGTTCTGTCGTAGTGGTGATCTCATATCTTAATAGCTCTATGTTCATAGGGATTCATTCCATAGGCATACTTAATCGCGCTTGCGTAAATCATTTCATTCAATAACAACATAACATAGCTATTAACAGTTACTCACTTTGCTATAACGATAATTTGCACTTTTCGTAAACATTAACTCAAAACTTGAAATAGCTTACCATTCTGCTTCGTTGAGTGTGATGCGATGAAGTGCTGAGTTTTGTCGATTGAACTCTAGACACTTTAGTGATCCATTCTAAATTTGGCTTAAATAAACTCTTAGGCTCAGAGCAAACGAACTGCTCTGATACCACTCTGTCACGACCGGCCTTAATTAAGGATAATTAATCCGGGAAAACCATGACTGGGGAAGGGAAATTAAGAAGCGGGTTGAGAAAGGGGCGCATAAAAGAATACTCAAAGGACTTGAATACGCGTGAAATATTCCTTAAAAAGGAAAAATGCATAGTTCGCATAAAAAGGGTACTTAAAGAACTTGTATACGCGTTATATTCCTTAAAAGGAAAAAGGCATCGTTAGGGGCTTGGCTAAAACATTATCAGAGTTTGCAACGGAAGGCGTAACTGAAATAATCAGTATTTATAGCGGAAAGCATAACTGAGATACATGTATGAAGACATGTATCCTTTCTGAGCCTACTTTAAGTTCGACAAAAACTCTACTCTGCAACAACACTTCATCGCCCATCACAGCTCAACCTGCACAAACATAAACATCGAAGGGCTAAGTACAAGAGTACTTAGTGGGCAGTTGCCAAGCATATAACATAACATCATTAACAATTTCACAATATCGCATAAGAGGCATAAGTTTCTTTCAAATCCTTTGCTCATTAAACATTTCCAAATTCATAAACAGCATGAGCGCATTCTTCATCATCAACAATCATAACAAGCATCGTGTCGTGGAGAAGGCCTTCCCAAACGAACACGGGCATCGCGCCGTGAGGGGGAGCCTCCCTCAGCGGTCACGGCATCGTACTATTGAGGGAGGCCTCCCCCAATAGACGCTGTAACACTGGCATACTGGCATATTGGCATACTGGCATCGCGCCGCGAAAGAGGCCTCTCTCAGCGGACACGGGCATCGCGCCGTGAGGAAGGCCCTCCTCAGCGGACACGGCATCGTACTGTTGAGGGAGGCCTCCCCCAACAGACGCAAGCATCAATCACAGGCATAAACTTATCAGCGTAAAGCATTCAAGCGTAAATAAGCGTAATCAAGCGTAAATCATTTAACGTAAAGCATAATAAAGCATACCACACTTGAAGATGCAATTTGCATTTTAAAGCATAACACATACATAGCATTTTATTTACGCGTAAGAAATTGCCCACCTGATAGCAAAGTTTTGCTAAGGTATTGTGACTCCTTGAGTAGTTCTTACTCTCGCGCTTGACCTTAATCACGAGAATATAAAATAAGACATTGCCTCGAGGAAAATTCTTAATTAATGAGAAAGCGTAATTGTAACTATGCATGAATCTGGTATGCATGAACTAATACTCTGAGCGATAATCGGGAATTCTACTATTAATCCTCGTTAATAGATTTAGCTAATTCTCGTTTAGCGCGGTCGAATAAAACTGTGATTCTTCCTTCCTCATCGGAATATTCTAGTCGTGAAATAAACCTCGCATAAACATCTAATTCAAAATCTTGAGTTGAAAAAGGACTAACTCGGCTTTAAACGAGGTGTGACCTTGTAGAAATTATCGGGCTTTTCGATAGAAACATCATTACTAGCGTAACCTCAAATAATTAATAGGCTCAAAAGAGAGTAGCCAATTAATTAAATAAACCAGTGGCTTTAAAGAAATAAATGATAATAGTTCGCTTTAAAGTCTGAAATCCAAAACAATAATTAATAAACTGGGCGGCTCATTCACTGATAAATAATTGGGCTCCATCAAAATAATTACTGCAAGGCTTAACTTAAGAAGTAGCTTCAGCCCAAGTGATGATAGAAATTAATGTGGGCTGGAAAGAATAAATCTCAGTCCAATAGGCAATTTAATCGGCCCAAATGATGAATTAAACTGGCTCAACGAAATATAAATGGGATTAGAATAATAGCCCATCGTAAAATAAGCATCAGTCCAATCTTTAAAATAATTCAAGCCCAATAGAAATAATGGGAATGGCCATTTAAATTAAAGACTGGCCCATTTCGAATTTATTTGTGAAAGCCCAAGCAATTAAAATAAAATCAAGCCCAGCTTAAAATAATTCGGCCCACAATAAATTAAAAGGAAAAGCCCAATTACCTTAAAACAAGCTAAAAATTTCGGCCCAACTTAAATAAAAAGAAGCCCAAATCTTTAAAACACAAGCTCAAAATTTTCGGCCCAACTTAAAAAAAATAAATTAGGCCCAAATTAAATTAAAATCAGAGGCCCATAAGTAACTAAAATCAGCCCAATTTAAATTAAAATCAGAGGCCCATACAGTAATTAAAATCGGCCCAAAATTTATATAACTGAAGGCTGAACTATTAATTAAAATTGAGTCCATGTTAAATAAAAAAAAGCAGTCCAGACTAATTAAAATCATTTAAACGAGCCCAACAAAAATAGCCCCAAAACTCAAGCCCAAACTGACTTAAGCCCATTCACTTTCCTTCTACATTTTCGGCCCAACAGAACAACTCAAGCCCAACATAAAATGCATCGGCCCAAATAACATAAGAAAATAGGCCCAACAATTAAATAAAAAAAAGCCCAAATGATTAAAAAAAATAGGGTAAGCCCAAAACATAGCCCAATCTCTCTCTCTTTCTAAACTCTCGATCTCTCTCTCATTCTCAAGGGGGCCGCTCTTCCTTCTTCTTCAAAGCCGATCTCTCTCTCTCTCTGCCAAATTCTGGTCGGCTGCGCCTACTCCGGCCGTTCAGCCGTCATCTGCTCCGATCAGCTTCGATCGGCGACGCGTCAAACACCGGCGTTGCTCTCTCTCTTCATCGCAGAACCTAGCCGAGCCCTAACTCTGGAAATCATCGCCGCTGTCGCACCTCCGTCTGGAATCCGGCGAGCGGTCGTCGTCTGGGAGTGGCGCCGTCCAACTCCCGTCCTCCTATCCCTCTCCGACGTCGAGCCCTAGATTTCAGAAAAGGGAAGGACGCCGCTGTCGAGCGTCCGCGGTTGCTGCACTCGAGCCCCTGCTCGGCTCTGATCTGATCGGCGTCAGCTGCCTCCGGCGATTCTCTCCACCGGCGACTGGAGTAAGAAGGCCTACGCCTCTCACCGCGTCGCTGCTGCCCCTGGACGCTGCTGCTGCGCACAAGTCTCAGCTCGTCGCCGGGCAGCTGCTGTTCGGGGCCCTGATGAGGTTGGGCGAGTTCGCCCTGTCCCGACCGTCGTCGTCGTCCCCGTCGGGCTGTCAGCCCTTCTTTCCGATGCAGGCAAGACGACGAGAGTTCGCCGTTTTCCTTCTTCGTTCCAGCAGTTGAGGTTCGGCCCTAACTCTTAGTATTTTTAAATGCAAAAGCAGCAAGATATGGTTTTTTTTCTAGTTCAGTGCAGTCCGTAAATTAAACCTTTGGCTCCTATTGTCGTTTATGCTATAGATTGAAACTAGGCATCATGGTTTTGCTATGTGTCGTCAGAAATTCTCATTGTATTTGCCTTGTGTGAAAGTCATGGGTTGTTGATTCTATATGGATAAAAGATTATACCATTCGTCTCCTACTATGCTTTTCAAATAAACTGATCATATGCTTCATGGGAAATGAGGCGTGTAACAAAGAAGAAAGCATACCGATGTAAAAATACCTTGAATGTTCTTGTGTTTTTGGTTGGTTGCTCTGGAGTTCAATGGATAGAAACTGAAATAAATTGCTTATTTGCTTAACAATTGCAGGCTGAACTTATGAAGGAAATGGAGGGATTTAAGCCTAGGCTTACCTCTGGCAGCACAATGAATCTCCCTTTTCGTTTGATTGCCGATGCGCCAATGAAGAAAATGAGAGGAATGCTAGCTTAAAAAGAGATTATATGAGAAGGAGTTGTTGGTTGATGGGAGTTGATATTAAAAGAGGGCGGCTGAAGAGATGGGGAACAAGGGTGGTGGGCAGCACACTCATTTTCTTTCTCTCAACTTTAATGATTTTTATGGTAGTGGTGGGGAGGTAAGAGTGAGTGGAAATTGAAGGGGATTGGAGGCTGCTGCAGATTTTGCACAGCCCCACACATTTCATATCTCTCTATCTTCTTTTCTTTTATTGACTTTTCTTCCTTTGATTGTTAATACTTTAGTGAGTGGCAGTAAGTGGCCACGTAGAGTACAAAATCTTTGTGATATACTAGACGATTTTCCCCAAGCTGGGAACTAGCCTGTAATCTGTGAACTGTAAATAAAATACTGGCTTCTATTCTCTATCATCCGTTATTGTATCTGTTTGATATTTTTTTCCTTGCCTGCTAACTTGATAAACTATAATATAACTTAAATTAAATCCGTAGATTTAATCTGCTTTGCTGTCGGAATAAATCCTCGACTTCTAGTAGCACTAATAAAATATAACTGCTTCCGTTTCTCGATTAATAAATAACTTGACTTCGCTAAGTCAATTAAAAATAATAATTATTGAATAGCTCAATAATCCTCGTTAATAATTATTGAATAGCTCAATAATCCTCGTCGCGTTTTTCTCATGCATACAAAAGCATACGGCTAAAATAATACTCCATCTCTGATAAAAAAAATCAGGACTATAAACTGAATTCATATATAACTGGTAACTGGGTTTCATTTACTGAAAGATGCGATATTAATTATCGCGATACCATATTAAATAAAAATAAAAATGCGGGTCATTACAGAAGATCATGGTTTTCAACAAGAGGCAGCTCAAGTGGTAGCACATCTTACTAGCTCAACGAATGTCGTCAAAGTATGTTAAGATATCAGGTTGGTTTTTAGCTTAAGCCCGTATAGTTTGTTGAAAGTTTTAGTAGTTGCTAATTTAAGAGATGAGTTTTTTTTTTCTTTTTTTTTTCTTTTTTCTTTTGAAGGAAATAAAGATGCATGAAGTTGCAAGTTATAAGAATAGTTAGTATAAATAAAGTTGATTATCTTTATTATATGTTGTGCAATTAATGTTTATGTTATGTAGGATGTTTTTAGTAATATTTCACACAAGAATGAAGCTTTATTTCAGTTTACAATTGCGTTCTCTTTTCATTTTGCACACTAACAATTAAAATTGTCTTTAACAATGTGCATTTTTAGATCTTCTGCAACTATCAAACGGGATTCAAGAAAATATGCAATCATATAGCCATTTTGAACAAGCAAACATAAATTTTGGCCATTGATTTAAAAAACACAAAACCTGCCCATATTTTACGCGTTCTGTCCAAACTACCCTTTTACCCGTCGGTCACGTCTATTTGTGTTGTGAATGGTACTAGTGACCATATTAGTGCCAATAGTGTCATATATTGAGAAATTTCTTTGATTTTGTTGTTGATTTGTATAAATTGTAGTTGATTTGTACGAATTAGGGTTTTTTCGAACTCATATATTGGGAAATTTCTTTGATTTTGTTGTTGATTTGTATAAATGTGCAATTTCTGAATTTTTTGCTATTTTGTTAATTCTATGCAGTGACGAATTTGGGGTTTATGTACATCATGGGAGAAATTTACTAGAGTTGGGTGTGAAAGATTGTATATTGGGGGCAGAGCAATTGTCAAAATGGCAAATAAGGATAGAGTTGGGTACTTTGATTTAGTTGAATTAGTTCGTGAGTTAGGTTATGTCAGTTGGGATTGCTTTGCTTGGAAAGCACCTAGGACACTTGCATTTTTTGATATAGTGAATGATGCAGATGTTATGAAAATGATGAAGATTAGTCTTTGCAAAAATGAATTCTGTAGTGTTTATGTAGATTGTCACAGCCCAAAACCATTTATTTTCTTTGCAATTTTATTTGAAAATTATTAAATTTTCATGCTATGAAATTTTTGAAATATATCTATTATTCGAGTTTGGGATAAATCTAGTCGTGCCCCTAGTTAGATCGCCCCTAGTTAGATGGATAATTTTAAGTTAGAAATTATAACTTTAGCAAATAGAAAATTTTGCTCAAAAAATACTAATCTCTCCTTATTGGGCCTCATGTATTACTTTATTTATTTATTTTTGTTGGGCTTGGGCTTGAATTGAGCCCATTGACATTTTAGGAGATTTCTTTTTTTATTCATTATTGTTCCTTCCTATCCAGCCACAATTCGATTTTCTTATCAGCCATATATTTTAAATTTTGCATTCTTGGGAGGCAAGTATAATTTCTCAGCCACATATTTTATGCTTAGACAGCAACCGACTTACTCCTTATTTAAATTTCAATCCATCATCCTCATTTTATCATCCCAGAAACCGACTTACTCCCTATTCTATTCCCTTCTCAGTTTCACTACATCATCAACTGGTAATTTTAATTGTTTTGTAAACTATTGCAATTTTGTTTCAGCACATCAATAATTTCTTCATTGTTTTCATTTCTGCCCAAAACCAAAAAACTCCACAACAAAATTTTGCTTTCAAATCCAAACATGCATGCATCTATTTTCTGTAATTCCATAAGAAAATCAAATAGAACTAATATTACTCCCTCCGTCCCACTACAATAGGCCCGTTTTTCTTTTTGGGTTGTCCCAGTCCAATAGACCCAGTCTTTATTTAGAAATAATTAGGGCTCTAATTAAAATTGTTAAATATTGATTAAAGGGGATATACACACCTAATTAAAACCCTAAAAAACTCATTCTGCTCCACTTCCCTTCCGCCTCTTCCCTTCCGCCTCATTCTCTCTCTCAACTACGAAACCCTAGCTGCCACTCTTCCCTTCCGCCTCATTTTCTTCTAAGTCTACCGCCACTCATCTCCCCTCAACTGCAACCCACCTCTGTGACAACCACAAAACCACCCTAGCCGCCGTGATGTATACTCAAAGGTCCCTCCCGATTTGTGCGAAATCCGAACCATTGTTGGTTGTAGGCCTGGGAATTCCGGGTTCGGGTAATCGGGTACCCGATACCCGACCCGAAAAAATCGGGTATTGGGTATCCGATACCCGATTTTTTCGGGATCGGGTACGGGTTCGGGTATTTAGGGGTCTGCGGAATCGGGTATCGGGTATACCCGATCGGGTATCGGGTATATCCGAATTACCCGATAATTTTAAATAATAAATTATAAATTTTAAACTATTTAATTTAATTAAATTAAATATGAACTCTAATTTGAAACTACTCCCAGCCCTATTCGGATTCTCCCTCCCGCCGCGGGTTCCCAAATTCATCCCTCCCAAATTCCCAATTCCCAAACGGCCAAACTGAACTCCCAGCCCGTCGGCGCCGGCCCTGACCTCTCGGCCGCCCCACTCGCCGTCGCCCCTCGCCCCTCGCCAGCCCGGCGTCGACGCCATCCCAGCGCAGCAGCCGTTCCGCCTCCCCTGTCCCCAGTCCGCGACCCTCGCCGCCGCAGCAGCAGCCGTTCGCCGCCGCAGGTGCAGCCTCCGAGCTCCGACGACAGCGTTGACAGGTGAGCTTCTTCTTCTTCTTCTTCTTCTTCTTCTTTTTTTGTCTTTTTTAATGCAGATTTCTAATTTATTTCAAGATTTCTTTGTCATTGATGTTAATGTGGTTAGAGAGATGAAAAATATGTTACAGATACCAACTACTCTACAAGAGATGCAAAGAATCTCTCATTCTGTTACAGCCACAGCATGCCCTCACACTCAGAGATTGAGCGATGAGCTTTTCTCTTCATGAAGATTCTGTTTCCCTGAAAATCGGAGTCGAATATGAAGCTACAAACTTTACATTCATCTATAATAAGGCTTTTAATTACCATGGTGTCTTTTGGAGTTTCATATTCTAATCGGGTAATTTTTTTAAAAAAAAATAGGGTATTTTTCGGGTATTAGGGTAATTCGGGTACCCTATTACCCGAAATACCCGATTTGCACAGTTGACTTGGAAGAGGATGTTTTGACCGGGTAATTTCGGGTACCCGATTACCCGACTCGGGTACCCGAGTCGGGTATTAGGGTACCCGATTTAAAATTCGGGGTCGGGGTCGGGTAGTGCATTTAGGGTATTTTCGGGTTCGGGTACCCGATTTTTTCGGGTAGGGTACCCGAACCCGACCCGATTCCCAGCCCTAGTTGGTTGATTCGGATGAAATCGAGCCTCTGAGCGGCGGACTCTCAATTACCCGATAGATATGAGTTCTCTGAGCATCTTGATGGCTATATTCCATGTCGTTTTCGAGGAGATCGAAGGAAGATGGTTCGGTAGAAAGTAGGGAAGGCGATTTGAAAGGGCTGAAGACCTTCGGATCTGCTGGAGACCTTCGTTTCAGAGATCGAGTTGCCGAAGGCAGTGGTGGTTGAAGAAGAGGAAGAGGCGGTGACTGGTGCAGAGGAAGAGGAAGAGGCAAAAATGAAAGCTCCACCTCCCTACCAATTCCAACGCATTGTAGACCGATTCACCGAAATCTATTTTCCCATGTTAATACGGGTGAGGACTTTTATTTTTCTTGCTTGATGTAGCATCTGTGATGTGTTGATGATTGGTGATTCCCTTGTTGAATTTTTGATGGGTGATGCTCTGTTGAATTTTTTATGGGTGATTTCCTTGTTGAATTTTCGATGGGTGATGCTCTGTTAAATTTTCGATGGGTGATTCCTTTGTTGAATTTTTGACGGGTGATGCTCTATTCTCTTTCTGTGATGCCCTAAATTGTTATGCATGTTAAATTGGCAAGGGCATATGTGTTATTGGGTTTATTTAGCTAAGATGATGAGATTTTTTTTGTGTTTTTTGCATCTGTAATGCTAAAAAAATTTGAGACTTTAAATGAGTTGCAGTCTTGGCCAGTAAACGCAGCTGTAATTCTAACTTGATTAGTTGTGTTTGCGGCCGTCGATCTGTGAAGCCCATTTTGTAAATCAGTATTAAAGTGTTTGGTGAGCCTTGTATGGTTGTGTTGGTTGCAATATTCTGCATTCATAGTGTGCATTACAAACACTTTACAAAAATTAGCATCTTCCCTAGCTTTGCAAAGGCTTTACAAAAATAACCATCTTCACTTGAGCCTTGTGTGCATTACAAAAACTTTACAAAAATCAGCATCTTTCCTTCATTTTTAGGATGCAAGTGCTCTGTCTAGCACCTCATGTTCAAACCCCAGATGTATCATCATGTCCTGCATGCTCTCTTCTTCCTCTGCCTGAATCAAGTGAGTGATGCACTCATGCACTAGATTCTTGTCCACTTCCAATGTGATAGGAAGGGTATTTTGCCCTATGAGAGCATCCTTGCTCATATGTGGCAGTTTGTACCCATTATGGCCTTTGATTTTCATTATTTCTATCATGCATCCTTGTAGAGATAAAAATACCATGTTCAAGTTGATTGGATTGAGTTCCATAAAGCTATTGCATACTGCATTCACTAATTGATCAACAGTAGTGCAGACAGTCTCCTCTTGAATGCTTTGAATTGCTCTAAACCACACCAAGTCATTGACATCCGTGTCCAGCGAGTTGGGTGGTTGGTGAACAATTCTTATATCAAAGCCATTTTGAGAGGCAGCCTGCCTGAATTCTGGATCCGAGTCACTTATGTGTGGCTTGGCATTATCTTGTTGAACAAAAATCATCTTTGATGCAAATTCTGGTCATTTAATCATAATAGCCGGTATAATCTGAAATTAAAACAAGCTTGCATAGTTACAATTTGCATAGTAGCTCTACATAATAAAGTACACTTTTACATTGATTGCATAACTCACTTCCTTTCCTTACCTGGTTGATAAAGCAGTCTTTCATCACCAATTTTGTTATGGACTACACTGGTTTTGTCTCTAGAGTCCCTGCATTTCTGTTCTTGCTTCTTCTTTTAGCTGGAACTTTTTCTAAGAATGGGAAAATGCATATTTTCCCATCAAAGACCAAATTACCATCCTCATCAAAGATGGGCCTGCAAACCGCGCAGGCAAACAACACCTTTTTTATTATTTTTTTGCTTTTACAGCTCCTGTACGGTTCAGGCTCGTCTTGTGTGAGATAAAATCGATGATTTGCCTTTGTCATGTAGAATCATTTGTCATCCACGTGCACTACGTTATGTATTGTCTTAAATTTCAGAATATTAGCAATCCTATCATACTCTAAGGCTTCAGCCTACAAACGAGTGACTGTGCGTAGGGGTGAGCATCGGTTCGGCTCGGTGCAAAACCAAACCAAAAATCCAAAACCAAAAACTGAACCGATGGTTAAAATTGGAACCGAACTGCACCAATTGGGGGTGCCAAACCGAACCGAACCGATGCAATTTTTTTTATTTTTTATTTTTCAAAAAAACCAATTAAAACCTTTAAAATAATGTAAAAAACACAAATTTCAAATGCCAAATCCCCACATCATAATAATACTTAGTCTTGTACTAGTTTCAAAGATTTAAAACATCACAAAAACACAAATTCAAGTTTCAAAGTTTAACAAATAGCAACATAACAAGTCTTAGCTAAAAAAAACATAACAAGTCAAGAACATACAATAAAATATTAGAAAATATAGAAAGATAAATTAATTAATATTATAAATTAGAAAATTAATTATATATTATAGGTTAAAAATTAGAAAATTAATTATATATTATAAAATATTACTCCCTCCGTCCACGAAATGAGTACCCATTTGTGGACGGCACGGGTTTTAAGAAATGTATGGAGTGTAATGTGAATAGTTTAAGGGTCCCACTTTTTTAGTGTATTAATTAAAGAGATGTGTGGGGTATACTTGCCAAAAAGGGAAATGAGTACTCATTTCGTGGACGGACGAAAAAGAAAATATGGATACTCATTTCGTGGACGGAGGGAGTAATATTTATCGATTCGGTTCGGTTTAAAACCGAACCAAAAACTGAAAACCGAAACCGAACTGAAACTTATCGATTTTTAATTTTCGGAACCGAACTGCACCGAAATGGTTCGGTTCGGTTCAGTTTTGCATTTTGGTTCGATTTCTGCTCACCCCCAGTGGCGGATCCCAGGGGGGCTTCAGCCCCCTCCCAATTTTTGAGTTTTTTTATATCGATATATATATATATATATATATATATATATATATATATATATATTGTTTTATATGTATATATATGTGTATATAAATAAAAAAAATACAAGAAAAAATATAGTACATTATTTATAGTATCCAACTATCCATATTAATTGCTCAACACATTGAGTTGTTACATTTATATTATTTTTATCATTTTTTCTTTCTTAATTAATTTTTAATGTTAAATTTAAGTCAATTCTAAAGGTAAAAGTAAAATTACTAATTACTAACAATGAAAATTAGTTTATTTGTTTAGAAGATGAAACAATTTTTTTTTAAGAAAAATGAATAAAAGTACGTCTTTATATGCTTTCAATCTATTTGATGTTGAATTAATTGAATTGCGAATAATTATCTTATTATATTAAGTGATTGTTGAGAAAATGCATGAAAATGAAGTGTACGGAATGCTAAAAAAAATTTGCTTCGGGGACTCCCGCCCAGGGGCGGATCTACATGGGTGCAAGGGGGTACAACTGTACCCCCAAATTTATTTTACTCCCTCCGTCCACGAAATGAGTACTCATTTGTGGACGGCACGAGTTTTAAGAAATGTATGGAGTGTGGTGTGAATAGTTTAAGGGTCCCACTTTTTGAGTGTATTAATTAAAGAAATGTGTGGGGTACACTTGCCAAAAAGGGAAATGGGTACTCATTTCGTGGACGGACGAAAAAGGAAATATGGGTACTCATTTCGTGGACGGAGGGAGTATTTTTTTTACTATATATATATACAAAAAATATATAATACAATATTTTAATAATTATAATATCCACGTTAATTGTTTAACAATTTATAATTATTTGTTCTATTAGTTTGTTAAGTTTGTGTTATTTTTGTCTTATTTTCCTTTCTAATTAATAAATTTTTAATATTGAATTTGAGTCAATCCTCGAGTTAAAGTAAATTATGAACTATTAATAATAAAATTAGTTTTTTTTTAAGATAAAACAATTTTCAAAAAGCGTATAGAAGTAGGTCTTTATACGCTTTTAATGTACTTGTCATTTAATTAAAATTGCGAACAACTATTTACTACTCCCTCCGTTCCAACGAAAGTGATGCATTTCCTTTTTTCATAATAATTTTACACTACAAACAATGTGGCTCCACACACCTTTATACGGTTTTACACTACAATTTTATTCTCTTTAAATCTTGTGTCGAAAAGAAGTGCACCGTTTTCATTGGGACGGAGGGAGTATATTAAGTGACTGATTCTAATTCTAAACCCATTAAGATTCTAGTTGGATATAAAAATTAATTGGCGGAATGCTTAAAAAAATTTGACTCGAAAGCTTCCGCCCCCGAACCCCCGTATAGATATTTTCAAACGTCGTACTTCAATAAAATTCATCCCCCCTAATAACAAATCCTGGATCCGCCACTGCTCCCGCCCCCGAACCCCTGTGTAAATATTTTCAAGCACCGTAGTCCAATAGATTCAGCCCCCCCCCTAACATTGAATCCTGGATCCGCCACTGCTCACCCCTAACTGTGCACCGCCCAAGGTTGAATTTGGTGTTGGCTTCCTTCATCTTGCCATATGCCGGTTTGCCATCCTTCGAGTTTTGAACAAGAAATTACACCACCGTCATTTTTTCCTCATCTTGAAGATTTTTCAAATGCATTCTGCCACTGTTCAGCCTTGAAGAATTTCATATTATAAGTTCTAGTTTAGGTTGTGTAATTTGTAGTGTTAGTTTGATGGATATATATAGAGTTAAAGGCTGAATTTCAAAGCCTTAAATCTGGCGCCAGAATTTTTCCCTATGAATTATGTAATCTGGCGCCAGTTTTTTCAATTCCTAATGTTAACAAATTCCTGGGTTTATAAATTGAAACAACTGCCTTTTTTAATTTCAGAAAGTTTGGATTCATTTTTTAATTTTCAGCCTGTTAGCTTTCAATTTCAGCCGCCTTTTTTGGATTCTAATTCAATTTATTTCAACTGCAATAAGTCCCAATGCAATTTAATTTAGTTAAATTAAATGGAAAAAGTATAAATGAGATAAGGAAGCAAATATGATTAAGGAAAAATAAGAGAATACTTGAAACCTTAATTGTTGGTGGACCACACCATTTACCTACCAAAAAGTAAGTTTCTTAATCTCCATGCCGAAAAGAACTGAGCCTATTGGCCGGGGACGGAGGGTGTACTAGTTACACAGAAAAAATGAAATAGAAGAGATTGAAAGAGAAATGGTGGTTTAAGAGTATAGACAGATGATAAGAGGGGGAAACTGGAATGAAGCCGTCAGCACTGCGGGCCACGACGACTGACGGAGGAGAGGAAGGGGTGGCGGCGCGGTGGTCTCGGCTGCTGCTGCACTATTTCCAGTCGGGGCAGAGGGAGAAGGCGGCTGGGTGGCATTGCTGTCGGCACGGTGGTGGTGATGATGTGCTGCTGTCGGCCGAAAGAGAGAAAGGAGAAGGAGACCATAGAGAGATGAGGGCGGTGGTGGTGGTGACTGCAGCGGAAGCGGCGACGATTAATGGTTGGCGGCGTAAGCAGTAGGAGAAGGGGAAGAGAGAGAGAGAGAGGATAAATGAGAAAGAGAGAGAGAGGACGATAAAGCCGTCCGGTGGCGGCGGCAGGAGGGCGCAGAGAGAGGTAGTGGTGAGCGGCTAAGAGAGAGAGTGTGTGAGCTGCCTGAGTTTTGTGTGTGTTGTGGTGTGTGTGTGAATATAAGTTATGGTGAAAGGAGAGTTAGTAATGGGTTTGGGCCCCTCTTCTTGATGGGCTCTAGTTTGATTAATTATTGGACTAATTTATATTATCAAAAAGGCTTGCATTTGCATATTATTTTGCAAAGGATGTCATTAGTATTATATTTGGGCTTGGATTATTAATTTGAACTTAGTTTAAATTAAGTATTGAGCCCAAATCTTTTTATAAGAAAAACTCTTTTATAATTTATTAGATCAATGATTTTAAGTGGTCTTATAGACTAAATTTTTAAAGTAGTAGTTATTTTTTTTACAAAATTCTATTAGGCCCTTATGTTTTATTATTTGACTTTATCTGACTAGGTGTGGCGCGATTAGAACGTGAATTTTAAATTATCGCAGTTACGTTTCAAAGTTCAAGTTTCAGGTGTGGGATTTATTTAAATACATGACGTGGTTATTTATTGTCCATTTTAATAATATGTGTTTACCATATGTATTATGACGTATATTTATCGCTAGGGGCCCGTAAATAGGGTCTAGGACGTCACAGTCCTTGGATTGCCACAATGCGATTTGAGGTTATGAATTATGTATCGCTAGGGGCTCATAAATAGGGTTCAGGATGGAAAGGTCCTTGGATTGCCACAATGCGATTATTTATTGGGGTTATAGTTGCAACTATTATATTATCGCCAGGGGACCGTAAATAGGGTCCAGGACTTTAAAGTCCTTGAATTGCCACTGTGCAAATTGAGGATATGTATGAAATGGCAGTATGTGTTACCGTTTTATTAACGTGGACAATGATTGCATGTTCCCACACTAAGTATACAATGTGTGCTCACCCCATATTTAACATTTTTTAGGTTTCTTAGGTCAGAGGCGCGTGGAAGGTCGAATAGCGAATCAAATATTTTGAATCTAGTTTTCCTTAAAGATGTTATTTTGAGTAAAGTATTTTAAAATAAAGATTTATTTCACAATTTTCACATTAAATATTTATTTATATTCATGATTTTTCGCATGAATTTTCATTAAAATTTTAGTTGGATTTGGGTGCCACATAGATGATGCTAAATTAGATAAGGCAAATGCTAAGCAGTTTGATGAGAGTGAAGGGAAAGATAAAGATAAGGCTGTTGAAATGAGGAATTTGTACTAACTAATTTTTTATACTTGTGTAGATGTCTTCAAGGAGTACCCGAGCAACCTTTGTACCATTCCGTCCCAACATAAGGTCTACTACTTGTGGAAGCCTAGCATCTGGAGTAGGATCTTCCAACGCACAACCTGTTCCAACAGAGTCAGCTCCAACACAAGAGAGTCAGGGCACTTAGGCACTAAATTAGGTCTGTCTGTTTGTTTGTTTGGAATGTTGATGGAACAAAAACATATGAGTGTTTGATGGTGTTATCTTTTTTATGGTGTTTGATGGCACTTAGGAACTACTGTTATGACTTTTTGTTCGGGAAAGCTATATCAATATATCATCATTTCATGTCTCAAATTCATTTGTTTGCAAATTGTAGTGTTAAACACAAAATGGCCATTTTTCAGGCTTTCAATTTCCACCAAATTCTGATAATCCAACACTTAACAACTAACTGATTACAAAAGATTCCAAATCATATAAAGTGCAATAGAGGAATCTATCAAACTACAATATATCAAAATGCTAATCCCAAGTTATCCATCTCTAATCTTATGTATATCTGATCACTAATTTCTTAGCAACAAAAACTGCAACTAACACAGACAATTGTAGCAAATAATAAGCAATCGAGTATCGTATCCACAGAGACTGTAAAACTGAAATTACTTTAGCTATTCCATAAACAGACACTCACAGTAGACAAGCAAAGCAAATAAGACGGCGAATCAAATACTAAACTTAATAAAAAAATCTAAATAGCAGAAAAAAAAAATGATAAATAAATCAAATATTAAAAGACTCTGACCCTAGGGATGTACTTTTACTAATTAATTACATGCATTTAATCTATTGATTCAATTACGAATCCAACCCTGATGAGAGATCACAGAACTATTCACAAGCTTCTCTAACAAACACCTATGAAAGTAGATTAATTTACCCTCCTTCACATTCAAGACTCCAAGGAATAAATTAACTCTCAAGCGTACACAAAGAATAGCTCCCTATAGTTTCACCTATTCCATTCAAGTGTCAAGGCTACTACTATAACATGCATTCCTGAATCGGCTGAACAATTATCGTATTCAAGTCTTCAAATCGAACAACTAGACATGTAAATTATTGGCCAAATAATTCACAAGAAATTAAGCACCAGGAATCATGAATCACAAGATGGAGGGCAAATTGATATCAATAAATCATACACACATAATTAATCAGCTATGTACAAACCCTAGGTTCAAATTAATGAACTAGTCAGACATCATAAAATAAAATAAAAGCATAAATAAAAGAAAGCAATTGAAATAAATAAAATAGATAAAACTCGGAAAGAATTCAGGATGAACAGCTGGAATCTTGAATCTTGCAGGAAAAGAAATCTAATCTATGAAAGCATTAAAATCCTAAGTCTAAAACTGAAAAATATGAAAAGAGGAGAAAAAGAGGTCAAGAGAGGTAAAAAGATGTGTCTATTAGGTCAGGAAAATGACCTATATAGTATAGGCACAGGAGATAAATACAGTGTAGAACTCGAAAATACTGATAAAATATAAAATTCCCGAAAATTCCCGAAAATTCGGAAATTTCCGTCAACACTATTCACTGTTGTGCGCGACTTTCTTGTTTTGGACATAAATTTCTCGTCCGAACTCCGATTGACAATCCGTTTGCGCTCACGAACTCCTCTTGAGACGAAATACAATTTCTATTTCTGCCAATATTTCCAAATTCCATCTCAAAAATCCTGTAAAATCCATCAAAGTTCGAGTAAGTAACATAGTTCACAAGATAAAGCAATAAAAGCACAAAACAATCATCCAACACTCAATTCCTTATAAAAATGACATTATATGAACACTAAAAACCATGGAAAAAATGAGTGTTATCAATCTCCAAGCTATCTAAGCATTAGACCAAACACAAGCACCAAAATGCCAGCAATTACAAAATGCTGAACTCGAATTCGTCTCTCATTTTCCTTCTTTGCAGACTCCAAAATGGATAGTTGAACTCTTATGTCATGCTTATGCTTCAAGAACGCTGCATTTGACTCAGAAATCTTGTAGTATTCCACAATCCAAAAGTTGAGTTTTTCCGGCCAGTTCTCATGTAGAAATGGAGAATCTGATAACATTGGTTGAGAATCAGCCCACCGAAAATAGTCACACTACAAGAAAATCAAAATAATTAACACAATCTTTCAAGAAGTGAAGAACAAATTGAAATTAATATCTACCGCTCCATAAATGCAGCAGAAAAATTCGCGCCCACGATTCTTGGTAGTCTTTGAAATTGCTTTTTTGACTAGGGTATTGCACTTGCACTTCCGTGAGTACGTGGCTGACGGAAATTGGTCGGATGTTGCAGACGAAGACGACATTTCAGCCTTCTCTTTCGGAACCCTAGAATTTGCGAAATAGTAATGAAATTGAAGAACATCTAGACATTTGAACCTAATTATGTGATTTGGAGCGAAACTACGTCGTTTATCACACTTTAAAAATGACGTCGTTTATCATATCGGTCGGTGGTTTAAATGGCACACTTCTGACTGCCACATAAGTGCCACATCATCATCAAATTGGGGGTAAATCAATTTTATGGAAAAATTGGAACAAATACAAATTTCATGATTTAAAATGTAAGTTTCAAAGTTCGTGTGCATAATGGAAAATCGACTATAGTTCGTGTATTTTCATGCAATTAATCCTAAAATAAATTAGTTTAAAACTTCTAATTTCTATTTTTTAGAAATTTAAATCGATTTTGTACATATTATATATTGGATTAAAGTTCTCTTATCATGATCTTTAATTAGAGAAACATATTGAATATCTTATTATAAACGATTCATAATTTTTTGAATGAAAGGATAAATGAAAAAATGAGAAGAAAATGAAAAGAGAGAATTAAAGAAATAAAAAAATAATTTTTTTTAATTTTAGTGGTAAAATATTATTGTTGAAAATTGTGTTATATATAAATTTTACAACAAATTAAAGATTTTATAATGACTTTTAATTTAAGATATATATTGAATATTTTTTTATGAATAAAAAATGATATCTTTTAGACAAAACAAAATAGGCGAAAAAAAGAGAAAAATTCGCTGGACAAAATATGAGAGAAAAAATATGTCAGAAAAATAAGTTGTTGCAACTCTGGTTTCATTCTATTAATGGAAAAATATTCATGATAAATCTTTAATTATAATATAAAAATTATCAAAAATAATTTTAAATTAAATAAGATGTAATTATTTAAAGTATCGAAAAAATATTTTTTATCTTTTTTTTTTAATCTCCTACCTCATTTTCTATCTCAATTTCGGATATTAACTTATAATTTCTCCATCCTATTTTTCTCTCTCACATTTCTTCTCTCCTCTTTATTTTTTTCATTTGTGCATAACTTCTCTCCTTCTATTCTCTCTCATGTTCCTTGTTTTTCTCTCATATTTATTCTCTCTCTTCTCTCCTCTCTTTACTTTCAAAACATTGTCCTCAATTAATATAATAGCTGCAACAATGCCATTAAATTGGAGGGAAATTTTTTTGATAAAAAATTGTGTTTTCATATACTATTATATAGATAAAATTAAGTGCTTGGTGCATAGGTTCTGCTCAAAGCTAGGGCCGGACAGGTCGGGCCTCTTTGGTAGCTCGACGATAAGCCTCTCTTCTTATCGGGATCGAGTTTTCGGAGCCGACAAGCTTTGGTCGTCGATATGTTGTGCTCTGCTCCGGCTGGAGCCTATTACTCCGTTCGCGGATCGGAATGGTAGCGCCTTCTTCAGGCAGCCTTGGTTCTTGCTTTGCACTGCTAGCCCTCTGCGGTTTTTTATCACTTGTTGGTCATTTCTTCGTTGGGTTGTTCGGCATGGAATAGGTGGCTAATTCGGGCGTCATCTCTAGCCTTTTTCAGTCATTGGGTGCACTCAAGGTTGGGGTCAGGATGGTCGGGCCTGTATGGTAGCTCGACGATAAGAGTTCTCTTTTATCGGCGTCGAGATTTTGGGGTCGGCAAGCCCTTGTCGTTGATGTGCCGTACCCGCTCCTTGTTGAGCTTCTTCCCTCGTTTTTTTTTTTGTTGGCGGTGGTTTCTTACAGTTTCGACTTTGTGGTTGCACCTTGCTTCTTTCCTAGTTTCTTGGTTGAGAGTTTTTCTTTTTTTTTTTTATTTATGTTCACAGGTTAGGAAATGCTGGGTATACATGGGGGCGATGGTTATGCCGGAGCTCCCGAAGTATTCCCACTTTCATGATGTTTTTCCTTTATCCGTTTTGTTTCCATAGACGGGTACTCTTTTTCCTCTCTTTTTGAGAGGTTTTAATGAGGCTCGGCTCTTAGTCTGCTTTCTGTGCTTTCAAGGGTTTAGGTCTGTTTCTCTTTTTTCTTTTTTAATAAAATCTTATTTTAATAATATATTATATAGATATAGATTCCCTTAAGACCCGCCGTTCAACGGCACTTGATTCTTGAGAGAATGGCGAGAATGCTTGGCCGGATAAATTTGTACTGCGGAGAGATGGATTTTAGGGGTGGTTGCTCCAATAATTTCCCCAACTCTCATCCATTTTTTTAGCACAAAAATATATGAAAGAAAGAAGAGGTAGAAGAATGAGAATTGTGTGTGAAGTTGAATGAGAAGAAACATGATTTTATAGAAGGAATAAGATGAGTAAAGAAAAGAAAAAACAAAATAAAAGAGCCGTTCGTTCGAACGACTCTATGTTGAAAAAGAAAAATGAACCAATCTTTAGTTTTGAAAATTTCAATTTTCAATTTTTTTTAATTGCTATATTTTTTTATTGAACCGTGTAAAACACGCGCCCAATCCATGATCATTGTGCACCGAGAGCGGAGGGGGGGAATTGGGTGCGGGAGCTGTGGGCGCGACATGGGGTGGGGGGTGGGGGCACCCGGGGCGCGCTCCGCACCCCAACTGTGGATGGGCTCTCTAATAATATTTATTTTAAGTAAAATCTATATTAAAAAATTTTGAATTATAAAATATGTGGTGTATGTAGGGATGTCAATGCAGCCCGAAACCCGTGGGCCGACCCGAATAACCCGACAAAATTAAAGGGTTAGGGTTGAAAAATCGCAACCTGAAAAAACCTCCAGCCCGATTAGCCCGCACCCGATTAACCCGGACCCCGATAGGGCTAGCCCGAAAACCCGGTGGGCTGACGAAATTGTGACTGATGCATCCAGTTACAACTTCTGCTATGTTTAGATCTATGGTATTTACTTAAATATATATATGTAGCCTCATTAAAAAAAGTGAAATTAATTAGTTAGAATCTATATGTGTGTGTGTGCAATCTCATTAAAAAAAGTGAAATTAATTACGGATTTTTTGTAGAAATTGATTATTAGTATCTCATTAGTTAGAAATTAATTATTAGTATCTCATTTTAAAGTGATACCAATTTTTTTTTTCTGTCAATGAGACGTGCATGGCAAATCCACTAATTATTCAGTAATAATCCAGATTGATTCTAGTGCATTGATACATGTTAAATTTTACTATCTCATTTTAATATAATTTTGTTTATGTAATCTTGAATATCTTATATTTTTGCATTTCATGCTTTGCTATATAATTTATATCTTTAATATCTATGTATATTTTATACATTATACATTAGATCATTAGGAATAATAAAATGCAAATGATAATTTTATTTTTACGCCTTTAACCTGATTAGCCCGATGTGCTAGCCCGAAACTCGAAAGTTTAGGTAGGGTTGAAGATTTACAACCCGAAAAAATCTCCAACCCGATTAGCCCGCACCCGACTAACCCGGAACCCAATAGAGCTAGCCCGAAAACCCGGTGGACTGGCCCGATTGACATCCCTAGGTGTATGTACCTTAACAGTAATAATGAACCTAGTTAAATTTAATTGTGAACTTATAAAAAAAGAAAGTAATACGAGATACCTGTTACGGATGTAATCATTACTTAAATATTATACTTTCTTAGTTAATTAACTTAAATTCAAAATAAAATAAAGAATCTTGACAATTTCTTGATAGTTTTCAAAAAAGGAAAAAATATTTTATTAGAATTCATTATGACCATAACCATATTATCGAAAGATGTGATCTTGGGTACTTCAGATTGCGCCCTCACTTAAACCCTAACCCACACTCTGATTAGAATTCGAATCCTGACCCGAATCTTATAAATAACATCATTTTGAGTGCGGGTCAACCCGATTATATATATGATACACTGATTGTACCCAATTTTTTGTGTTTTTCGAAAACCACATTTCTAACCCAACTTAAGAAACAAAGGGTGAAATACACTCTAACCCAACATGGACAAGTCCAGGGATTAGTGTCTCTCCTGTTTGAATTTGTATTTTAGTCCAGAGTAAGCGTCACATATAATTTAATCCAAGAAATGTACAAGTTCAAATGCGTCAGCTATGACAATTCTGGAGGAGTAGGTTAGGTCACATCTTCATAATGTTGTGCTATATCATAGTTTTATTCTAATTATATCAAATAAAATAAAAAGGTATAATTTTGTTTTAGTTCGGGAGGAGAAGACTTTCTTTAGTGTTTCAATTCTGGAGAAGAAAATTACATAAAATAGGAGGAGAAAGTTTTTGTATCAATTCTGGACGAGAAGAGACTTTCTCTTTCGAAATGATTTATCAAAACATGGTGAAATCAAATAAATTATGACCAATCATATGCTAAGCATCGCTCCGGAATAATTATCATAATATACTCCCAATACGTACATCAATTTTTATTTTTATTTTTTGAAGTAATATATCAATCTTATTTGAGTTATGTGTCTTTTAATGTTAATATTTGGTGATTGTGTCATGATGCTTGCATAAATTTGTACTCATAGTTGTGGAATGTTACTTTTGAGTGGTCACGATGCATATAAATCCACCCTAATCCGAGCTAATTTGAAGTCCTTTTATGATACAATAAATCTATGCAGCCACATTGTGGCCACCCACACACTAATATAATAAGGATAATCTTGATTTATTTAATTTATTTTTTTAAATAAAAATAGGATTTAGTTATTTTATTATATTCTCTATATTGTACTTATTTTTTTAAATTTTTTTTGCATTTTTTATTTTTTATTTATTTTTTAATAAAAATAAAAAAGTTACCAAAAAATTGCAAAAAAATAATTATAATATAGAGAATATGATAAAATAATTAAATCTTATTTTTATTTTAAAAAATAAGTTAAATAAATTAAATTATTTTCTACTTAAGTAAATTGTGGGTAGCATTACTCTAAAAATTATTCTAAAACAAACAAAACTGCTTTTGTAAAGCACTTTGAGTTTTTCGTTAAGATAATCATTTTCAATTATGAAATCTCGAGAAAACCGCACATTAATGCACAGACTGTGTTCCATTTTGAAGGATGACACATTCATAAAAGAAAAAGACACGAGGAAAAAGTCAAACATGACCGACCAAGACTTGATGACTGATGTAATTTTTTTTAAGATATTCTCTCTTTCGAGTGTAACCTTATCATTTTACCCATATACTTTCTCTGTCGTAAATATTTGTCTAAGTCGAATGTTTCATAGCATAGTTTTATCAAGATTTGGTATCATTTAAACTTAATTAGACTCCTTTGTCCTATTAAAATAATCTTTATTTTTTTAAATTTTCACACAGATTAAAAAGGTATCTATAATATTCTTTAAAAAATACTCCAATATATATGCAATTGTTCTATTTTATCTTTATTTATTGCTCCACATATTATGTTTACAAATATTAAATAAAATTATTATAGTAAACGAAAATTTTATTTTAATTTAAATTAAGAAAGTGGACTATATTTGAAACATTCTAAAATGAAATAGAAGATTAATTTAGTGGTAGGGACTGGGGAGTATAAAATAGTTACTACATTATTCTAAGCTTCAAGCATGAATAAGTGTAGCACACAAAGTTGACTTAAATAGTAATATACATACAAGAGATAATATTAGGATAAACATTTGAGATGAATGGAGTAGGATAAAAACAGTCACCATCAATGCAACCAACTCTGGTTCATCTGAATACAATATTGAAGTTTCAACGTTCAACACACCCACTTATTTCCAAACAACTTGTTCAACATTGAACACAAATTTGAGCAAATAATCAATCTGGAGACTAGACCAGGACAGAACACAATCCTCCAACATGGGCAAGATCGGCTGCACGAGCAACGGAATACTGGATGATTCGAGATTCAACGAGCCGATGCCGTGGATCGGCCTCTACGTCGTCGCAGCATCCGCAGCTTGCGCCATAGCTATGGCCTTAGACGCCTTCCACAGCTTCCGCTACAGGAAGTTCTGGTTCCCTTGCAGATTCTTCGCTCTCAACGCAACAACTCTCACCCTCATAGGCGTGGCGGTCAAGCTCGCGGTCGATCTCAACACGTCGATGCCCCAGGCGCAGGATCAGCTGGCGAAGCTCAGCAGCACAGCCTTCATCTGCACGGCAATAGGAAACTCTATGCCTTCATTAGGAGCCATGGAAACTAATGAGCTCATGATGAATGTGGTGGCTCTTGGGATTCTTGTTGTCACCGTGATCGTGAACGTCTGCATCCAATTAGGCACCGGGGTCATCTACGTGTTCTGGTATGAGCACGCTGTCGTGATGTTTCTGATGGTTGTGTTGTTTGCAATCTTGATTTCCTCATCGATTGCGATTCCTGCAACCAAGAGTGTATTGGATATGAAGTACGACAAGAAATATTTAGTGGCAAAGAAGGAGTGCGAAGCAAGTTGCAATGCATCGATATCTCGGAAAATGAGAGACGATCTGGCTAGGCATTGGATGATGGCACATACCTGCAACCCACAGTTCGTGATGGGGCGTTTAGCAACTTGCACGGCGTCGGGTGCATTCTGCCTCCTCAGCGCGGTTGCTCTGGCGGAGGCCATACTTCGTAGCTACCTGATGCCGCAGTGCTTCAGATTCTGTGAAGGGGAATCAGACTACAAGTGGTCGACTACATTGATACTGGCAACTCAGGCAGCGGCAGTCGTGGGAGGAACAGTTGCCCCTGCAACAAGATGGTTCATAGCGAT
The DNA here is from genome assembly GCF_028751815.1 of Salvia miltiorrhiza. NCBI lineage: Eukaryota > Viridiplantae > Streptophyta > Magnoliopsida > Lamiales > Lamiaceae > Salvia > Salvia miltiorrhiza. The sequence continues at coordinate 41,003,580 of NC_080387.1, forward strand.
TAAATTTAGGTGCCCGAAGACAGTGAAAGAATGCAGCAACAAGGGGTTATTATCAGTAGAAGATTACTGGGTTCATAAGCTCTACCAACTGAGAGCGTGTCCTCTCGATTTGACAATATGCGGCCGACGCAGTAGAAAACTCGTGCACACCACAAAGGACAAGGCATTAGATTTATGCATCTTCATCCAGAAAGCAATGGTAGTCTTGAGCAAGATAGTCAGGCGGATATCAATCATCTTTGTCAGCTGGTTAATGACAATATATAGTTGCTGCAAGAACCTTGTCGCGTTGGTTAAATGCCACAATGCAATTGTGAACTCTGATACAGATTCGGACTCGAGAGGCAATTGCAAACTGGATCTGAGCAGTTATGTCCTGCACCTTGAAGGAGAGGAAGAACTGGTACATGTGATGATGAAAAATGACAGGGACGCCATTGGACATTGGATTAGAATGGGGAGACGAAAGCAGCCACAACACCTCACAAAGCTACTTGAGAAGCTCAATCCTTCAACACGATTTGAGGGGGTACAGAAATTCGACAGCTACCAGGTTCCTTCTTTGGACTCTGAAGAACCTCCCAACAGCTGGGCTCTTCCTCTGGTGACGCTAACGAGCATTGCAATCGCAACCAGTAACACGGACTTCCAATCCCTAAAAGGACTGATGAAATCTGTGCACGAAGGCATCAAATATGTTAGATTTGTAGAGAGCAGCCTTGAAACAGAAAAAGACTTGACAAATGTCCAGAAAGCAGCAGAGATTGTGTGGGCGGGGGTCGACCTCCACTACAGGTGGCTCGACGTGGATCTCCGTCAGTTGGCGCTACAGGAAAAGAGCCCTAGAGAGACAATTGAAGAGCTTTCCAACATAGCAAAGAAGAAATTTCTGGAGTTGAGAAAGAATGACTTACTTGGTTGTTTAAAGTACAGTCCTTCAAAGTGGCCAGTCAAGGTTTTGGCTGCAAATTCTATGTACAGAATATGCCAAACCCTTCTGCTCAAAACAGAAAACAGATCAACTGAGTGCAGTAAGGCAATGTTGGAGAATCTGAGCGCCATGATCACTGACATAATAGGCGCTTGCCTTACTAACTTACAGCATGCCATGTCGATAAAATGTCATCAGAGTTCCATAGAACACAGAGAGGAAAGCGTTCGCTATGCTATTCTTCTACTAGGCAAAACAGAAAAGATATTGGAAATTCTTACCTGCTTTTCCTTGAGTTCAGATCCACACAAAATGGCGTGCATTAATGAATGGCGTGCAACAGGAAAGGAGGATCATCAGCTATGTTATGAGTCTTGTACTACTTCTCCTGACCTGTGTCTCAACATTGACTGAGAATTAGTGGACAAGTATATGTATAGAGGCTTTTGTTTTGGCATATAGATCAATATTTATAGTTACACATGTATGCAAATATATAAACATACTGTTTAGCTTTGTGGATGTAAAGCAATCTTAGAACACAAATCTAAAGGGAATATTCAACGAGACACATGCAGAATAAGACGAGTTTTTAAAACTGAAAGTTTAAAAGAAAGTTTTCTTTCATCTATATATCTATATTATATGAAAATATAGTTCTAATCTCCACTTTTTAGCGCCAAATTTTCTCTCTCTTATAACTTATCGACACTCTCCATTTTCTATCCTAAACTTTCTCCCACGGTATTTATGCATATTCCATAACCACTACGTTTCATAAATGAACAACCCCCTACACCAATTAGCAAATAAACTGCAGCAACCCACTATCGAAAAGCAATAACAAAACTGCTACAAACAAAAAAAAAGGTTCGGATTTACAATTTATAAATACCATATCATTTTCATTTATCATTTCCCACTTCTCTCTACACTCATTTTCTGAAAAAATTACACAATTCAAAGCAACCCACTATTTTATTTCTCAATGTATCAAAGATTGCTCCACTAAATCGGTTTTCTCAAGGAATTGCAGCCGAAAAAACTCAAAATTCACGAACCCATGGGGTCACAGCTTCTAAGTATACAAAATTCATGGATGGAGAAGGAGAATGAGAAGAAAAAAGGGATGCATGAAGGCATAAATGAATTACGTGTTGGCTGCTATTTTTGAGGCCATATGTGGGAGCCACGAGGCCGGAGAGGCAGACTTGTGTGTACCTGAGTGGTATTGCGGCAGGATGATCCGCACGGCGATGAGTGATATGCGAGGCTACGGAAAAGACAGAGTGAAAGAGAGGCGGAGAGAGCGAGGAAAAACGGAGAGTTTGGCGGAGAAGGCGGGGTGCGAGATGACCGCAACGATTCTGAGAAAAGAAGGAGAAATGGGCGTGCGTGAAGAGTGGAGAAGAAGAGAAGAGCGCCGCCTAAAATTTATTGGACTTGAACTAGACTACAACGGATTCTTGTTTGGTTATTGTTCCAAAGTAATGTAGCACATAAAATCGATTCTTCAATCAGTCAGCTCACATTCAACGTGACCGGAAACAATCTGGTTTTCAAAAAGAGATGGGGGCTTTATATTTTCATCTGTTTGTCGAGCAACAAAGGAAATCTATTTCCAAGGTGACTCTGTCGGAGTTTATGATCACCACGATGTAGGCAATCAAAAACTCTTGTTTGCTACACTCTTACTTAACCGTTAACCGTTAACCATCAATAATGAATGGAAATGTGATGTGGTATCAGCTCCTCAAAACAGCTTATAAGCTTCTTCAAAATGTTTGGCAAAATAAGCTCTCAAACAACTTATAAGCTTCAAGAGCTTATAAGCTCCCCAAAAAATAAATTCTTCTACCTCAACTTATTTTTTTTTATAATCTCATATGCAACAATATTTTACAAATATTTTTCAACTATAATTTATTATTTTCATTATATATAATTCAAGTTCATTTTTCTTCGATTTTTTCTCTCTAACAAAAAATTCTCTCTCTAATTTATAAGCTCAATTATCCAAACACTTTGACAACTTATAAGTTCTTAAAAATTTCATCTTATAAGCTCCAAGAGTTTATAAGCTCTTTAAAATAAGCTTAGCCAAACACCCTCATATGTCTGGAATGAAACCATTAAATCTTTATGACCTATATAATATAATTTCAGCCTATCTGTTGCACAGATAGAGTTTTGATTTTCAATAAAAATTCAGAAAAAGAAAATTGCAGTTCAAGTGTACATACTACACTCATTATATCTTGAGAGAGCTACATGCATAAAGATAGGAAGAAAGTTTTAAGCAAAATTCTTCTTGATTTGGGCAAAAGCTGTGGTAATATTTTACTTAAGTTTATTCCATTAATAACACTTTAGAATAATACTTGATCCTAATTTAAATTCCGATTCAGAAGCATATTAATAACTTTATAATCCCATGGCTGGAGGATTTGAGATGTTTAATCCTAATACAGTAAATACTACAAATAGGTGCTCAAATAAATATGTCTGCTGGAATAACAAGACTCTCAACATCAAAAAGTAATACCAATCCCAAAAAAGTAAATACCATTGCTATTGTGATAATAAGACCAAAAGTTTGCAATCTCCTATCGGAAGAGTGTCTGTAGTTTTGCTTTCATTAGACATCATCTGGTTACCTTGTAACCCTGCAGTGCAGAGAGCATATATGCAAAATATTATACAAAAAATAAGGCATAATAAACATGAATAGTAAAATTAACAGGGAATAAACACAAAAATTACAGAAGCAATGGAGTTTAAATTACGGTGTAAATATAAATTTCATATACCTATGATATTTCAATTATCATATCACTATAACAATCAGAGTGTATATAAGATTCAAAAGGTGTTGAGAGGTCACTTCTGAATTATTCAAGGAGTGAGATTATTTCCATTCATCACCACTTCTCCAAGTTCCTAACATATAACAAACAGGTTCCAGGAGTTGAAACATATAACCCTCAGTCACTTATGTAATAAATTCTTTTTATTTTTCCCTAAATTATCTCCTCATGTCCTGGACATCTAACAATGTGTGTCCAGAAGTATCCGGAAGTTTCTATGCATGTTCTTCCTTAACCAAAACACAGGGGCAAGCTTAATCATATAATTTTTTTTGTTTTTACACAGTAGATTGTCTATTATCCCACAGGGATTGAATTACTTAGCTCATCATCTACAATAACTTTCATCAATCATATATATCATATTCATAACTGAAAGATGCCTTGGTTAATTATTTGAAGTTTGAACTGAGAGTATTTATAGACTAACCACATTTGCTTTTCATCAGTTCCATGCAATTCAAATTAGAGAAAGAAATCAACTGTGCATACCTTCACCCTTTTCACTGGCTCCTTAGCCTTAGGATCGTTATTGAAGTGATCACGTACTGGCTACATAACGTTACAAGGCTAAGTAAATATACAGGTTATAAAAGAACGAGGAATGATTTGAGTAATGATATCAGTTTTTCATATAGGTTTGATTATGTGTTTGTCCTATTACCCAACCAGACAGGTTTAGATACTCAAACTAACAAGAATTAAGTACATAGTAGCTAAATGAGATCTACATCTAAGTACAAAATTTGCTGATAAATTCACATGGAGAAGAACAAAAAATATAAGCAAAACAGTCATTTTCGAAGCAGATTTCTTATGTAATTAACATCTGACTTAAATACTCCCTCCGTCCCGCTATTTATGGCTCGCTACTTTTCGGCACGGAGATTAAGGAGAAGGAAATTAAGTGAAAAGGGGTGTGGTTCACATGTGTTTAGTAATGGTTAATAATTCAAACTGATTAAACAAATTAGATACACATTCATTCAATGAAACCAAAACCAATCGAACTAATCTTGGCTTAAAAAAAAAAAAAAAAGCAATCGAACCAGTCAATCAAAATTTCAGGAACAAAGACTGAAATCAATCAACAATTTCAGGAACAGAGTATGAAAATTTCAGGAACATAAAATTTTCGAAACCAATCAAACTTTTCAAAAACCAATCGAACTCAAACAAATCAAACAAAATTGGAGAAATCTCAAGAACATAGAATGAAATTGGGAGAAATCGAAAATTTCAAAACGAAAACTAATCAAACACATCAAACAAATCAAGCAATTGGAGAAATCTCAATAACAAATCAATCGAAAATTTCAATCAAACATGGAGAAATCTTCAGAACAGATCTGGATCATCTTCTCGCTCAAGCCACCGCCGCTCGCACTCCGCCGCGCCGCGCCGTGCCGCTGCTAGGGTTTTACCAAGAGGGGTGGACGGTAGATAGACGCAGCCGGAGTGGGCTTTCTGCGCGAATCGCGGCAGATCGCCTCGAGCTTCTGTATCGTCTTCTTGCTCAAGCCACCGTCGCTCGGACTCAGCCGCGCCCCGCCGCTGCTAGGGTTTCACTTAGATAGGGTGGCTGGAGTGGGCTTTCGGCACGAATCGAGGCGGATCGCCACCGTCCTCGTGCCGTCGTTTGTGATGCCCGCGCCACCGGTACAGGAGGTCGTCAAGGGCTTCAATCCGGACGACGAGGTGGACACCTTCTACAAGGACGGCTGGCGGAGGGGCGTCGTGAACCAGGCGCAGAGCCGACAGGGACAGATGCGTCGTGTACCAAGCGGCGCTAGGGTTTATGAGATGGTGAAGGTGGTGGCGATGGGAGACTCAGGCAGAGAGAGAGATAGAAGATTGGTTTTATGTTTTTTGGTGAAATGTGTGTATTTGCCTAATTAGTAATTAGAGTGTTCATTAGGGAGATAATTAGTGATTTAATTAAGATTAATTGTTCCCTTATTATTTCCTAAAATAGAAACGAGCCATTTATGTTGGGACAGCCCAAAATGGAATACGAGCCATTAATAGCGGGACGGAGGGAGTATAAAAGAAATGCACATTCATAACAATAAAGTGATGCCTCAAAATTTAGGCTATACAATGTGTGGGGAACTTTTGGATAGATAAGCTCAATATGTTTCATACTCAAATGCTAAAGGGAATGATGATTCAAAAGGTGCACTATTCATTGAAATGCAATATAAAGTGCCTCATCTTATCAGAGGCAAATGCTTGGGATGCAAAAAAGAGTTATTATATATGTAAATCAATATTTTAGGATCAAACATAAATCAGATGTAAGGTAAAATTATATATTACCTGCAGTATCTGGTTTAGTGCTTTTGCAAGAGCAGGTTTGAGATCACCAGGATGCAGCTCTCCACTTTCGTAGTCAACAACTAAATCTTCAAAACTCTTGAAAGTCCTGAAGGATGTGAATGTGTAAAGAAGATAGCTATAAAATTTCCAAATTAATTTAAAAGCAAAGTATACATGTCTGCACTATGAATTGAAAACTATAAAATTGGGCAAGTCACCTCTGGGACTAGGTAGAAAAGGATACAACAGAAGGACTTACTTATCACCCCCATTCTCTGGTTTTCGCTCAACTGTGAACTCATTGAACCATGGGATAACAATGTATTTGATGTACTCCAGGCATGGGTTCTTTTCGACCATTTTTGGGGGGCAGAAAGCTTTCTTTATCTTCAAATTTACATCAGCCTGTGATATTCGTTTTTATCAAGCTGACAGAAGTTCACAAGTAAGAGTGTAAAAGAATTTGGAAAGCAGCAGACTGTGGTCTAAAACATATCACAACTTAATAAAAATTGGGGCCAAACTATTATAAGAAATTGATGATCATGATCCTTGTTGGAAATTGGGAACAGATAATACCTCTTCATCCTCCATGAAGATAGAAGAAGATGGGTCGCTCTTTGACATCTTCTCCTGTCCTTCCTGCAGACCAGGGAGCATATCTGCATGTAATAAAAACACTTACAGCTCACATAATTTTTACTAGGACTATCACTTTTTTTAAAAAGGTTCTATTATGCTTACGATGAGACAGTATAATAGGCTTGTTTTTTCTTTTGATGTCATCACAATACTCCCTAGCCAACATATTCACTTTGCGTTGATCCATACCCAACTGGCAGATGTCAGCCTATTTGAATACACAAACTCAAGTCACATTTTATCACATTAGATGTCAAACTACATCAGTTACCAGGAAATCACCATTACACCAAGAGGATCCACCCACATGAATATAAAGAAGGCATTATCTAAACTCTATTGAGTATGTAAGTACTTGTAAAAGACGAGCATGTGTGCATTGAAATACTGGTTTTCTGCCATTAGTGATTCTAAAAAGCTATGAAAAATTGAGAAGGCCCAATTGAATCGCAAAATGGGGACAAAGCATCCTGAGTACCAGATGCATTAGACTCCAATTCACTGGCCAAACCTCACAATTACATATGTCCAACTGTCATTCTGTCAATATTATAATACTTAACCACTTGTATAATCTATTTGCAGGGTGAACATAAGAAAACTCGACACTCACAGTTCAGAAGAGGCTACAAAGAAAGAGTATAGCAATTAAAAACTTGGATAAAGTAATAGCATGGCAGTTCAGTAATCAGTATCATGTTCTTTCTAAATGTATAGCAATATCCTGATGGCAGATCAGTTCAATTATAAAACGAGAACACATCATGCGGTAATCAATAATTAATATCCTTCATTGGTACATATGTAATCCTCAATGCAACAAAAATATTTCACTATGTTCTGTAAAGGAGTAAATGAGTTACATGTAGAGCAAGTCAAGTCCTGATATATGCTTGTATTTTTTTCTGGTAGCAATAGTGAGCTTATTTGTCTCGTCCAAACCTCACTCAAACACAATGTTAATATCTGATATGTCTTGCCATTAAAGTTCATTGTTAATATTCCCTTTTCCCCTCACTATAGGAAAGTAATAAATTATAGTAATTAACAAATCAAAACAAAACAAAACACATGTGATGCTAGTTTTCCTTTGATACGTCGAACAGTATTTCATTCCCAAATAAATCCTAGCGACAAAAGCATAACTATATATTGTGTTTATGAAAAGTCACCTTAAGAAAGAATATATCAGCACATTGCATGCATGGATAGAATATCTGGGCTGCTGACAATTCATCTTGCTCTGAGCGGCCCATAATTTGACAGCACCTAAATGAGGACAACAGGTAAGATATGACATTAGTGATTAGATATTCACTAAGTAGAATGAGAGAAGGATATCCATACCTCAGAACCCTAGGTAGCTTGTTTCTCCTGGCTATGTCCATTACAAGGGGCCAGTACTCATGAGCACGGGAATTGATCTCATCAGAAGACCACAGAAATTCAACCTGACCTCCTTGAATATTCATTCCTACAGCTTTCCAAATCTCAATCAGGTATTGCCCTATCACTTGAATTTTATTTAAGTCACCACCCATTTTGTTGTTCAGCTGTGCAAACCAATCTGCAATCCATATCTTCACTATGCATCCGGCAGAAGTCAGTTTGTTGACGTTAATTGCCTTCATAACTCCCTGCACATAGATGTTTGCACTTTCCATCAGACATTATCAGACATAAGCATCTAAACTATGTTATTTTCAAAATTAAAAGGTATATTCACCTTCCAGCAGCAAAGATAAGTGCTGCTACAAAAGTGAAATCCATAACCAGAAAGTACTATTGCACCATCACATCCCAAGAGAACAAAATAGAATCAAGATTCAAGAACCATAAATCACTATCCTACTATATGAGATCAAGTCCTCAAAACTTTGGTCAGCATCTTAAATTTTGCACATAAGCCAAAAGCATCCCACTTGTAGGAAAGTCAATTTTGGTGCTAAAAACACTCTGCGGTAACAGGTTCTATAAAAATCAAATATAGATCAACCAAAAGCCACAGATCCACACTCAGAGAATGACAAACTAAATTTATTAACTCGTTACATTACAAAAAGTGTTACACAATACAAGTCAAACAATTTCCAGAAATACCCAATTGAGCACTTTTCCATCAGTTGAAAGAATAACTAGAAAGCATCAAGTTAGGCACAAGCTAAACAATACCAAATTCAAACAAAACAAGATAGACTTTTCTGCGAGACTGTAGAAGGAAATGGATTCAATTCAGCAACCTGAGCAATATGCATTCTGCCCGATGGTTCAAATCCATCATAGCAGACAATCTGAGGCTTGTTCGCCAATAATCTCTCCAATTCATCCTCCTGTATGCACTCCTCGCCGATGCTCCTTATTAAATCGAACCTCTCCTTCAAACTCAACCTAAATACAGTTTAATCCAAAAAATACAACTTCTAGATCATGCCCACAGCAATAAAATCTCCCAGAAAATACATAGTTAAACGGACAGATTGGAAAAGTATACATACACAATTCTGCGAAGAGGAAATAAAGAGAACTTACTGCGGTTGAGGCGAAATGGAGAGAAACTGTAGCGGTTGAGATGGAGAGGCTTCAGTGCTGTTGCCGCTGCTTCCTTCGTTCTCCATTGAAAAGGAGCGCCGAAATTCCGAATGGTAGGGGTCCTAGGAGATTCGCGACTTTGCATTTTTATGCTCAAGCTCAAAAAATTTAATTACTAGTACTACTTTTTTATCTTTACCATAAGAAAATGAATATTTTCCATATATTAACTCATAATAACAAACCTAAATTATGAAAGGACCAACGATATTGAAAAGGATTAACCGTAAAAGAAAAATTAAAAAGTGAATTAAAAAGTGAAGGATGATAATACTCCTAACTATTATTATGAAGAATCGATCCTAACGAAAATGATTGACTAAAAACTAAAACAACATAACTTGAAATATGAAATAATCGAGTACATTCCATATGGAATTTCTTGTGATGCAAAAAAAATAAAAAAAATGATCATTGCCTCAACTCAAATGCTAAATAGGGATGAAATTCAAGAATCCTAAAGCATGATGATCATTAGTTATCTCCAAGCAAAAATGCAGCCTAATCCACAAGTGCTGCACCAATACAAATAGCACCACAACATATCACAGTGAGATGGGTTCTTCTTCACTAAAACTCGAGCTGCAAAATAAGTCTATCCATATACACAACTTAGTTCAAGATATCATCCTGCGCCTCTCACGCCCGTTGCAAGATCCTCCACGGCCATCTTCTCGAGCAGCTCCTCGGCCTTGCAACGCAAGCCGGCCTTCCACAGCCGGCACACGATTTTATCCAAACCCTTCGAGTGAGGAATGTGGTTTTCGTCATACAAGAACTCATCTACCAAACTGCAAGCTCCTTCCACATCGCCATCAATAACAAAGCTATCAATCAAAATCTCTAACATACGTTGATCTAAACCTAAACGCGTGCATTTCAGCCGCATCTCTTGCACCATATCCCTCACCCGACGTAGCTCCCCTGCTCCATAGAGCGCGCTTGAAACCACACTATACGTTTTCAAGTCAGGCACGCAGCCTAACTCCTCCATTGAATGGAACATTGCCATCCCTTCCTCCAACTTCCCTTGCAAGCACAAGCCATTTAAGTACACATTGTATGTGTGTATATCAGGAACTAAACCTAACACAAGCATTTCATCAAACACCTTATCTGCAACTTGAACCTCCTTGTTGCAGATCAACCAATCAAGCACCAAATTGTAGCATATGACATTAGCCCTAATTTTATCAATCTTCATCTGTTTCAGCAATCCCAACGCATCCATGCCTTCCCCCCTTTTCACCAAAACCCTAATCACATTGACGAAATCATTAATTCTAGGTTTAAAGCCTATATTTTTCAGATCATCCAAAAATCCCAAAATTCCACCACCATCACCGCCGTAGTAATTTAGCTGCCGGCACATGGTCGCGAGCATCAAAGAACAGACCTTCTGATCCAAATCGAAACCTTCCTCTACCATCTGATTCAACAACGCCAAAGCATTACTCGAATCCCCAATTCCGCAAAGAGCCCTAATCAAGATCTCGAAAGTGGATTCTTCAATCCGAATACTCATTGATTGGCTCTTGACTAATAATTTTGGCACAATCTCGAGACCCTTTTCGTTCTTACAAAGAACTGAAAGCAAAGCGTTCAATGTTTCTACCGATGGCTCACACCTAAACTTAGGAGTCGTCGAGAAAAGCTCCACGGCATCATCGAACATGCCGTTTTCACCGTAAAACTTGATTAGGTCGATGAAGACGCATTCTGGCGTCTCGAAGCTCTCGAATTTCTCGATGTGGTCCAGAACTTGCAGGATTTGGTCGCGGCAATTTGCAGGGCGGTTTTGAATCAGGATTTTGAAGAGGAAATGGTACGATTGCGGAGAAGGTTCGACTTCGTAAGCAGCGCAAGCGTTGATTAGGTCAGGAAGAAGATTATGGGATTTGGATTTCTTGATCGATTTTTTGAAGGATTTCTTAGCTAATTGGAAAGCGAGAAAATCGGGCAGCTGTTTCTTGTGCGGTTGAATTGGCCACTTTCTTCTTTTTCTTATGTAGAAATTGCAAGAAGAAGATGAGAATGATGCAGCTGAGTTGCGGAACAGATTGGTTGTGGGTTGATTTGCAGAGATTTTGTGTCGCCATGGATGTATCTCTTGAGCTGCTATGAATCGCTTTACTCCCTTCAACATCGTGCCCAAATATAGTTAAGCCAATACAACATTTTTCAAAAAGAATAAGGGCATGAAATAATCGAGTACTGCTGAATTAGGAAATTTATTAGAGAAAAGGAAAAATAAAAAACCCCAAACGCCGGGGACAAGCAGCGTCAAAACCTCAAAAACGAGGGAAACAGAAAACAAAAAATCACATTGGATGAGCGGAAGAGAAGACTTCAGAAGTTCCGGCCGAACCATCACCTCCAAGTTTCTCGGCCCAATCCAACGACACAGGGAAAACCAAACAACAATATCGCCAACGACGCACCAGCACAATAATCGAGTACATTAAAAAGGGGAAATGAAAAAGTGAACTGATAATAAAAAGAAACTAGTTTTGCTCCCATGCGATGCACGGTAATAGTTATTTAACTAAATTATAGATTAAAATCAATATATATATATACACATATTTTATGGAATATACCATTTATATAATATAATATATTATTAATTGTATATAAGTAAATCTTCTTAAGTTTATTACATGTCACTATAGAAATAACATTCAGTTAAAATATTAAAATTAATGTGTTGTCATGAGTTATGTCATTGTAACATTAATTATTAATTGTTGATCCAAAATTATCAATACATAAATATGATATGCCATTTTTAAAATTAAAAAATATAATTATTTCTAAAAATAGTAAAGTGATTTTTGACGGGAAAAAATAATTTACTATTTTTGAAAATGGTTGTGCTTATATATATATATATATATATGAAAATACGAAAATATTTCATGTGTATTGCACGGGTTGGGGGGGCTAATAGGGGATTGGAACCCAGGACCATCCAATAAAATGATGAATTCAATGTATATCTTTATGATCTAAATGCAAAAAATGGTTCATAGTTTATATCTTAAAGTGACTTTTAATTTATTTTAGCCAATCTTTGTTTCATAGTTAATATATATATATATATATATAGGGTGTGGTTATAATGAGAACCACACTTATCGTGAGAACATAAGAACCACTAAAATCAATGCATCTGCTATATAAATTAATGCATTCGCTATTAAATTTAATGCATCCGAAAATAATAAAAATTTTGCTCCCTTCAGGATTCGAACCCAGGATCTGCATTCATCCACCAAGATGATGCATCCACCGTAGATCTTGATGATCGAATGGCTTAAAATGGTTCTCCGTTCTAATTTTATTTAGTGGTTCTTATTTGAACCTCTCCCTATATATATATATATATATATAACACTAATATATTTTAGAGATACAAAATTAACTATATTTTAATTAAAATAATAGAAAATTTATAACAAAAAAATACCAATATGATTTGGAGTAGACGAAATGAAGACAAACTAAAAAATAAAAATAAAATTCTAAAATTAGTAAGTTAATTTTAGTAGAAAAAATATAACTTATTATTTATGAGAATAGTTTTCTTTTACATACAATAAGAATATTAGTAGAAAAATTAACGAATAAAATAAGAAGATTAGCGTTGAAATAAAGATAAAGAGATTAGTAGAAAAGTTATTTATTGCTTGAGAAAGAAAACTATTCTTTTAGAATCTATAGATCAAATATAATTGGTATAAATATTTCAAAAAAAAAAAATTAGAATTTTAATGGAATAATTGAAAATTTGAAATTGTGTGAGAAATTATCATATTTCATGTTATAATGTAATTCATTATTCTTACATTATATATAATGGACAATGAATATATTTGAAGGAATCATTAATTACTATACTATAATATTTGTAGGTGTGAACTAATTACCATAAACAAAAAATATATATAAATCATCATAAATATACATATGTTATGTACTAATTATAAACTATCTATATTATATGAAATAAATCACAAAAAATAAGTACATTGATATGTACATACATATGTTATGTACTGTATTGGATTATATACATGTGTATACATATAACCGACTATTAATATGTGAATGAATTAGTTAATATTGACATATTTATGATATCAACTAATTATCATATTTAATGCTTTAATTAATTGTTAATTACCAAATTTAAGATATGACTAAATAGTGATTAGTATAGAAATTACACTCTAGTTTTGGGCGGGAAAAAAATTGTGAAGTTGGATGAGCTTTTATATATATATAGATATAGATATAGATATAGATTATTGATTTTTTCTTATTGTTGTGTTTTTATAATTTGGGCTTCAACTAATTGTTTTTTTTATTGCAGGCTTCAACTAATTGTTAAGAGTTAATAATTGTTGCATTCTTTAATTGTTGGGTTTAAGATTGTATTCATTCGTTTTGGGCCAAATTAATACTTTAAATGAATTTTTTAAATTTATGTGTTCGTTCATATGTTTGATGTATTTTATTTTTTAAGTTGTGTGATTTTTTTTACTTATTTAATATATAATAGATTTAAAACTTTTTATTTATTAATAATTAAATTTAGGTATAATGTTTATTTTTATATAATATTAGTAATTGAAATTTTTTTATTTGAATGTATAATTTGAAATATATATATATATATATATATATAATGATTGAAGAAGTATAATTAATGCTTATAAAAAACACAATGAAGTTATAATTAATGTTTACATTATCAATTGTGGTATGCATTAATTTGAAAATATTATTACTCTCAAATTTTTTTTGAGGGATATTACTCTCAAATTTGCATATACTAATATAAAATATATAAAAATAGACTTGGAACGAATAAATTATGACTATATAAAAGATCGCTTAAAATTTTACGAATATGTGTCAATAAAATTATCAACAAATGTCTACGTAGTATTATGAATTTTTTTTCTAAACATATCGTAAAATTTCATTCATGAAAAAAAAAATATTCAATATGCATCTTAAATTTAAGTTCGTGAAAAAAAATTAAATATGTATAAATATCACAAAAAATATTGGTAAAACGAATAAGTTATGAAAAAAATTAAAATTCAAAATATTTTATTTGGTTTAAGTTTATTTTTTATAGTTGTGTTTGTATTTTATTTATATAAACATATTCGCTATTATATTTTCTCAATTAAATTTAATTTTACTTTTAAAAAATTTATGAAAAATTTTATGAAAAAAATTTAAAAATGAACAGGATGGAGAGAAAAATTCGATGCATGTACATCTGTCACGACCGCATTTGCTACGGATAGCAAATTCGGGGAAACCGCGACTAGGGGAGGGGATTTAGGAGCGGGATTAGAAAAGGGGCATGTTTAGTTGCTTAATGACTCGACTTTGTATAAGGGAAACAATTGAATTTAACTAGATATCAAAGAAGGCCACAAGGAGACCATACGTAATATTATCCAAAAAAGGGGGGGTACTCCACGAGTTTGAGTACATTGTTAATAATACATAATGGTTTGACAAAATAACATAATATCTTAGTAAAATCAGTGTTCGCAGCGGAATAACAACAATTTGAGTATATGTATGAAGACATATACTCCACTCTGAGGTTCTCGTCCTAGATTGACAAAAGCTCCGCTTGCACACTACATCCCCGATCACAGCTCAACCTGCACATTTATAAATACATACAGGGCTAAGTACGGGAGTACTTAGTGGACACTTGCCGAATTTTACATACATGCATAATATTTTATTGTCAAGCCTTCAACAGTAGTAAGATATGAGGATTTTCCTTTAAAGTCTCGTATTTACCAAAAATAATATCATTTCTTTCATCAATAACCCGCACATGCATTTTTGTATCATTAATCACCATATCAGTAACTCGTGCCGAGAGGGAGGCCTCCCTCTACGGACACTATGATCGGCCAACCCGCTAGATGACTCACGATCACAAGGGTGTACGCTAATTCCGAAGGGATTTGCGGTCACATCCAGAATCCGAATTCGATTAACATCAGATAGGCAATTAATAATAAAACATAAAGCATTTAGGCATTGACAATATCATTCAATTTCATAAGCATAAAGTCTTAACAATTCTAATATATGGTTTTAGTTTATACGTAAGAAAGCCCACCTGGTAGTGAAGACTCACGACTAAGCCTTAAACTCTGGTGCTCGACCTTAAATACGAGAAAATAAGGTAAGACTTTAATTCGAGGAAAACCTCAATTAAATGAGGATGCATAATATAAATATGCATGGCTCATATTCCTTTTTATTATATTGAGATAATAATTAGGGAAACTTCTATCACCAGTCCTTGTTAATAAGCAAAATAACCCAACTAGGTTTCGTCTCATGAAGTCACGTAATTAACTACAATAATCTGCTCTCATCAGGGTGTTCTAAACTGCCCATTTAAAAAAATAAATCCCCCTTCGTGTAAGCAAATGGAAGAGAAATACTTATACGATTCATACACCCTATGTTCTTTGCTCTCTCTCGCGATCTGCTCTGCTACGTACGTTCTGCTCTGCTTCTTCGCTCTCTGCTCTGGAAAGTCAGCTCTGGCCTCCAAGTCAGCTCTGGTGAGTTAGCTCTGGAAAGTCAGCTCTGGTGAGTTAGCTCTGGAAAGTCAGCTATGGTGAGTTAGCTCTGGAAAGTCAGCTTTGGCTTCCAAAGTCAGCTCTGGCGAGTTAGCTCTGGAAAGTCAGCTCTGGCTTCCAAAGTCAGCGCTGGCGAGTGAGCTCTGGAAGTCAGTTCTGGCTTCCAAAGTCAGTTCTGGCGAGTCAGCTCTGGAAAGTCAGCTCTGGCGAGTCAGCTCTGCTCTGGCATTTTTAGCTCTGCTCTGGCAATTTCCAGCTCTGCTCTGGCATTTTTAGCTCTGCTCTGGCATTTTCAGCTCTGCTCTGGCATTTTCGTCCCGAAATTTGCATACCTATGTAAAAAGTTCTGGGTATTTTTCTTTCATCTGGTCCTCAAGTTCCCACGTCGCTTCTTCAGGTCCATGGTGTCTCCATAGTATTTTGACTGATGTAATCGATTTATTCCTCAATTCTTGCACCTTTCTGTCCAAAATGGCTTTAGGCCTTTCCTCGTACGTCAAGTCTGGGTTAAGAATCATTTCCTCTTGGTGAATCACGTGTTTAGGGTCAAACACGTACCGTCTCAGCTGTGACACGTGGAACACATTGTGGACATTTCCAAAGCTAGGTGGCAGTGCCAACCTATACGCTACGGGACCTATTTTTTCAAGGATCTCATAAGGTCCTACAAAACGGGGTCTCAACTTACCCTTAACACCGAATCTAACGATCCCTTTCGAGGGTGACACTTTAAGGAAAACCTTGTCTCCAATCTGAAATTGTAGTTCGGTTCGTCGGGTGTCAGCATAAGACTTCTGTCTGTCCTGGGCCTCTTTAATTCTTGCTCTAATCTGGCGGATGGTCTCGATCATCTCGCTTACTGCATCTGGCCCAAGGATTTTTCTTTCACCCACTTCATCCCAGTAAAGTGGTGATCTACACTTCCTTCCATACAGCGCCTCATAAGGTGTCATGTCAATGGTCGCCTGGTAACTGTTGTTGTAGGCGAATTCGATCAACGGCAGCATTGATTCCCAACTTCCTCATCGGTCTAGCACCACTGTCCTCAGCATATCCTCAAGGGTCTGAATTGTCCTTTCCGATTGTCCATTTGTTTGAGGATGGAAGGCGGTGCTAAAGTTTAATCTTGTTCCCAAATCTTTCAGCTCTGGAAAGTCAGCTCTGGCTTCCAAAGTCAGCTCTGGAAAGTTAGCTCTGCTCTGGCAATTTCCAGCTCTGCTCTGGCATTTTTAGCTCTGCTCTGGCATTTTCAGCTCTGCTCTGGCATTTTTAGCTCTGCTCTGGTCTGGGAAGAACGACGAGGATTCTAGTTTCCAAAACCAAAACTCTCCATCCTTATCTCGCCTCGATTCTCACTCGTATACAGACCTTAATTCTCTACCTATGTGAGCATGTTGTTGGTTCTACAAGGACGTGATTAACCATGCTTTTGTTCACTCGTGTACAGCATATAAAACATGATTTCTGTGAGTGCGATTCACGTCAATGAGAGTAGCAACTGAGGTCGAAGGTTACCTTGGTATGTAGCGTGCTTTGGTCGGGTAAAGACGATGGTTTCTCTCTCGCTTCTTCGAGCGTCGAGGTGCAAACTGGAGAAAGATATGGATGTTGTTCTTAAGCCGAAACAGGTGGAAAGAAACATGGCGAAGGGTGGGAATTTAAGCTGAGTCTTACCGTGTTCAAGTTGGCAGCGAGGATCTCGCTCTACTCCCCTCCGTGCGAGGCGTCGAGAGAGATGAAGCTCCCTACTGTGAGCTGCTGAAGTTTCGAAGTATTGAATGGGGAAAGTGGTGTCTTGAGGTTTTGAAATGAAGTTATACTATGAGAGCTTGGTTGCTATGTACTTGAGTGCCATGGAATGGTGTAACAGTAGGGTGGTTGAAAAGACTTGCTAGGCGTACCTTGGGCGTGGATGGGGTTGCATGGCGTGGGATGGGGTGCAGCAGGTGGGAGTAGGTGGTGTTGCATGCCCTACTCTCCCCTTTTTCCTCTTCTTTTCCTTATTCTTTGGGTGTTGGCCGAAGGTAGAGTAGGATGTAGTAGAAGCTTAGGGATTAAAAGTGTGATGTGATCTAAATAAAATCCTTCAGTGTTGGTTGCTCTGTATTTGTAATACTGATTTCGTGTTTTGCTAATATCGATAAATTGCTAAATTAAATCCATAGATTTAATTCCTTAATCGCTAATATTTAAATTAAATCCGTAGATTTAACTAGCTTCAAAGTCGGAAGTAATCCACGACTTAAGTGACAATATGCATAAATATAAATAAACTCCATCTTGATTAATAACACAACTTCTCTAAGTTGGTTATAACTTTGAATCATAAATATTCATCGACTTAAGGATTAACGTCGCGGTCTTAAACACGCGAAGATAAATAAATGCATACTGCTAGTGTAGTTACTCTGTCTCCAAAATACGTAATTCAGAAACATAGTTGAATTCATAAAGTGCTTCATTTACTGAAAAAATAGATTAATAAGCACGCAATACTGGAATTAAATAATGATAAAAGAGCGGGTTGTTACAACATCATTGTTGCTACTGTTGTTCTTGCAATCTTACTTACTAGCATTTGTTAGGGCTTATCATGTATCTTTCTGTCATTTTGTCCACAACACAAGCTATAGGGAACATCTGGTTATTCTCATCTTTGCCCACAGCACATAACAGTATCCCCTTAGGTAAGTCTTGAGGTGGCATCCATCTAAACCTATTATGGGCCTACATCCTCTCTTAAACCCTTTCGCAAGAGCAGAATGACACACATACAAACCTTTGAACAGGTGTTCTTCCCCAAGTAACAACTCAAGCCTACCCTGAGAGTCAACTCTTCTAAGCTCAGCAAGGTATCTCCTCAACATCCCATAATGCTCCATAACAGACCCCCTCACCAACTCCTTGGCAATAGATCTTGCCTTGTACAACTTATCTTTCCCCACCTTGGTTGTAAACCTATCCCAGATATCATTCTTCAAGTCCTCAATTCTAAGATCTGGCCTCACCCTAAAGACATTAATATATCTCTCAGCAATCCATTTAGAACTCAGCAGTGGGTTATCCATATTCTTGGTGCAGGTATGTCTACCCAACAAAGTCTTTATGCAAAAGTAATTATCCCTAGAAACCACGATACCATATAATTTCCAGTTGCAGGGAGGTTTTGCAATATGCGTCACACATCCTTGCAGAAATGCTCTTGAAGTTCACATGTATTGTGATTGTGTTGTGACTAAATATTAGATTTATGTGGGTATTAAGGTATTAATTAGAGTGAATATATTGTGTATTTTGTCAGCAACGCGACTCTTTTAGTCTATTAGTAAAAAACATACTTTATTTGCATGTTTTAATTATAGTGATATTTGCAATATTTAATTTCTTGACATGTGTACGAATTGCATTATTTTTATGTTTTCTAATTTGTTATTTGTTGGACAGTGCGTATTATTTAAGATTTAAGAAGATACAGAAATTAATGCTTTTTCCTATGAAGTCAATCATAATCATAATATATTAAATCTCCAATGCAGTGAACAACCTTCCTAGTATAGTAAGTAACATTAAATCCTAAACTAGAAATTTCAAATCCTAAGAAAATTAAGAAAAGTAATGGAACCTAAAACCCTTGATAGCACAAAGAATTAATTAAGGGCCATGCCTCGTTAAAACCATTTTTAAAGAAAGTGGAAAAATAGTACTCGTCAATGGAAGATAAAGAAGAAATTTCAAATCCTATCCTATAATAAAAAAAACTGCGTTCTCAAGGCTTCTCTTGCTTGATGACAATTCTTTTGCTTTTCTTTTTCACAATTGTGGGTCCAAGATCATCATCATTCATTTTCTTCTTCATTGGCTCATCTTCACTCAAATTGATTGATGTTGTAACTGATCGTGCATTGCTCGAACTTTCTCCTTCCTGAAAATAAGTTATTAATTATATAAACTTAAAGTGATAAAACAAAAATAAATCAAAATAAATTGTGAACACTGTCAGTGCTTGACATATTTGAAATTTATTTTTACCTTAGTTTCAGTCAGTTCATTTTTCACATGTGGTCCACAATATTTTTCAATCATATGTGGATCACAATTTATCTTGCTCACAACATAAGCATTGTCAAACATTTTTGTTTCTCCAAGCTTTATGACAATTTTAAACAATGTTGTTTTGCCTGCCATTGCATCTATCTCAAAAGGCAAATTAGTATATCCGTATGCCTATGAAATTGTTAGATTTACTTGTTATTATTAGAGAATGAAAAAACAGATTGCAAATGAATATTCGAAATTGATTTATTTGTAAATAACATACACGACTTAATTCCGTAGCAGTTTTTCCAATGAGTTGCAAACATTCTCTATCCCATAAAGTGAATGATGCACTTTCGGAATCATCAGCAACACAAACTCTTAATTTGTATCTGTCATAATAAACAATTTACTTAGTCATAATATCCTTTTAAAAACGTTTTTTTTTTCTTCTAAAGTTAGGAATCCACCTCAATCTCCCTTCAACATCAAAGCTTTCACAACTTTAACAAAAAAATGAATCATCATCAACCTGCAGCTTTTTACTACATTGTTTGCAACTCAAATATGCCCATGCTCCAAGTGTTTCAACAACAAATATTGTACCATGCATAAATCCAAAACATTCCAGCCTATAAAATAGTAGTGACAAAAATACACTATTAAAATAATTCTTATTCAATCATTATATTATATTTAAATAAAATGTATTACGAACAATGCCTTTCCATCACCTAATTCTGAAATCATCTTTAGCATTGATATCCCATCATTAAGTTCGTCTTCTATGGTACAATATGATGGAATTTTCATAAGCTTCAAAGATATTTCTTTGTCTTTTTTAATTCTGCCCCAACTGTAGCATTAAATAAAAATAGTTAGTATGGAAAAAACGTTACTTTTTTTAAAAAGTGGTTTTTGAAAATCTTACTCTTCTTTCATTTGCTTAATTTCTGCAACATTTTCATCTATTATAATGTTTGTTACATTGTAACAGTTTGTAATTCGAACTTTCCCTGCATATAATTTCATATATTAGTAAATAGTAATTTTTTTAAAAATATGATTTATATGATAAAAATCTGACATTTGAAGATTGTTGGACAACAGAATTGTAGGATAACACACACATGCATTTTTGGTTCGTCACTAAGATAGTGAAACATTTTTTCTGCATATTCCTTCTGGTGAAACGAGAAACCAACACCTAAACTAGAAAGCAGTAAACGACACCGGATTTACGTGGTTCGGTCGAGAAGACCTACGTCCACGGGGGTGTTGGGGGTTTTCCACTATAATCGAGAGAGTGTTTTACAATTTACAAGTTGTAGGCTAGAAAAATGACTATCCCCTTAATCTATGCATCAAGGCCCTATTTATAAGCATGAACATAAACTTAAGGCCCTTGGGCCCGTTAGACCCCTAAAGCCCACTAGCCCAATGAATCAAGCCCAAGCCCCGTTATTCTAATCTACATCTTGGAATTGAGCCATCAGAGCTGGAAAGCGGAGCCGAGCTGAGCCAAGCTGAGAGTCAGGGCAATCCTGTACCAAATATCAGAAATAACCACAATAACAATAATAACTAGAAATATTCCCGTTATGTTTAGCACAGCGCTGGTGCATATTTCAGTCCTCATCACCTTCCAAAGAGTGCAAGATAGTGTTCTTCCCCTGCATCATATAAGAAGATTTATAAATTATTAATATATTTCACATATAATTACATAAATAAATAAATGATGTGAAAATAACTCTAGATCTTCAACAACTATTTCCATAAGCTGTGTTGCTTTTCCATTATGATCTTTAATCACCGGTTGATAGCTTGAAACAATGACTCCTATTATATCTGCATTCAACAAATAAAATATATTAAAAATTTGATAATATAATAGTGTTTCGATTAGAAATTGATTTTCAATTTACCAAATAATATGGGATTCTGGACAACTTGTTTTGCCACCTCGCTGTAGCTCACGAAATTGTATTGCAGATTTGGAAATGTATCATCCTCCAATTCAACAATATGAGTTTGCCTGAATAAAAGCATCTTGTACTTGCAATATGTGGTTTTAAACTTCATTGTGTTGTTCGTCGTCACAAAATCCTTGATTGCATACATATTCCCTTCATTTAGCAATGGCTTGATAATTGTGATGGAAGATTGGTTCACAGTCGCATGAACTCTATTACCCTGTGATTTAAAATAAAAAAAAATATCAATGTATGAAAAGCAAACGAAAATTAATGAAAATAAATGAGAAAGTAGATTTTAAAACCTCTTTATCATGTGATAATGCAATTTTACTGTTGAATTTCAAAACATCATAGGAGCGAATCAAACGAAGCTCTAAGGCAATCTTGCTCTTTCCTGGCTGCAACTCTTTGACAACACCAAAAAGTGGAGGCATATTTGCCTGTAGAGAAGGCTGCATACGAAAGCAAATTGCGTGTAGAAAGCCTGCAGAAGAAAGAATATTGTATGTAGTTCTGCGTGTATTTTTTTTTTGTGGATATACACGTATTTTTATATTGTGATATCATTCAGTTACTAATGAGTAGTTGTAATGTTAGTGGATGTATGCAAATCTAGTAGTGGTGTATTTTTGTACTCCCTCTGTCCACGAAATAAACTCCCAGTTGGGGTTCGGCACGGAGACTAAGAAAGCTGAAAAAGGTGGTGTAAAGGTGGTGTAAAAGACTAAAAGGGTAGTGTTTATGTATTATTATTACTTTTACTAATCTTTAACTAGCAATTTGATAATAATAATAATAATAACAACAATAACAATAAAAATAATAAGGATAATAATAATAATAATAATAACAACAATAATAATAATAATAATAATAATATGAATAATAATAATAATAGAATAATAACAATAATAAGAATAATAACAATAATAATAATAATAATAATAATAATAATAACAATAACAATAACAATAACAATAACAATAATAATAATAATAATAATAATAATAATAATAATAATAATAATAATAATAATAATAATAATAATAATAATAATAATAATAATAATAAGAATAAGAATAATAATAAGGATAATAACAATAATAATAATAATAATAATAATAATAATAATAATAATAACAACAATAATAACAATAATAATAACAATAATAACAATAATAACAACAACAACAACAACAACAACAACAACAACGGCAATAATAATAATAAGAATAATAATAATAACAACAACAATAACAATAATAATAATAAGGATAATAATAATAATAATAATAATAATAATAATAATAATAATAATAATAATAACAATAATAATAAAAAAAATAATAAGGATAATAATAATAATAAGGATAACAATAATAATAATAATAATAATAATAATAATAATAATAATAATAATAATAATAATAATAATAATAATAATAATAATAATAATAATAATAATAATAATAATAAGTTTATGAGAGACTAATTACATAATTAATGATGGAATAAAGTGGGCCCAATAGATAAAAGTGTAGTAAATTTAAAAGCAAGGGAGGGTATAATTGTCCAAAAAGCAGAGTAGGAGTTTATTTCGTGGACAAATATTTAAGAGCAAGTAGGAGTTTATTTCGTGGACGGAGGGAGTAATATATTTTATCAATTTTATTCGATTTGTTAAATTAATTGGAAATATTTTCGTACATAGTGGGGATTGTATTGCCTCTGCTGTCTGTTCTATTTTTGTGGGTGTATTATTGTTTTTTAATATTTTATCAATTTTATTGTATTTGTTAAATTATTTTGAAATTGTATTTGACTCTTAGTGGGTTTATATAGTTTGACTCATCCATTTTAAATTGTTGGTTTGTTGGGTTGCGCGGCTTTAATTGATGTACCCTTGATATGATGTTTTATTTACTAAAATGCCACAAACTGTGTTTTAATATAATAATCTACCCAACAAAGTCTTTATGCAAAAGTAATTACCCTTAGAAACCACAGAACCATATAATTTCTAGTTGCAGGGAGGTTTGCAATATGCGTCACACATCCTTGCAGAAACCCTCTTGAAGTTCACATGTCTCCCATGCTCTATAGCCCAAGTAGTAATAGCTTTCCTACACTCCCACCTATCCTGGAATCGCATACCCAACTTCAACTTTAACTGCTTATGATCACACGTAGGGTCATAGTAAATCTTCTTAATTTTACCCTTTACTACCTGCCCCTCCTCATCACTCTCAGATGAGTCTACATTACTCTCAAAACTTGCATAATCAGACACATTAGCACCCAACTCCTCATCCCCTAGAAATCCTACTGTATCATCATCATTCATCAATGTACTTAAATGCCACATCCTTACCCTTCATTTTTTTCTTACTCTCCACATATTCATCATCTCCTAAGGCAAAGTCAAGGTCAATGAGGCCACAGTTAGAATTCTCAACATCTGGTTGAATATAATCTGAATCCTCGCTAGATTCCTCATTGAACTCAGCATCACTACCCACATAATCATCTATCATTTTATCCAAATCATCATAATGACCAAAAGGTTCATTTCCAGTATTTTCATCTACATTAGTTGTGTCATTTTCAGCAGGTGAGGGGATTGGTACAGTCCTGCTGTCATGTAATTCAGCTACGGTTTGAGGTACATAGTCATCATCTCTCCATGCCTCCATTGGTACTCTTATGCACTTACCAGGAGGTCTAACCTTAACACCACCCTCAACAAATACATGCACAACTCTATTCTCATCAGTTAAGTATGACAACATTTCCATTACCTCTTGATCAGAGCAAATAACTATATATGAATTAGACTTTAGGCTTTAAATATGTAAGTCCTTCCCAGTCCTTCATTCCCAACTTTTCAATTAAATCAAGCAATCAAAGTGGCCAAACCTATTTACATCTAAGTCATACCTCCCAAATGCTAACCCGCCTGTATAACAATCTATCACACCACCCTCGACCTCAACCTCTTCAAAACGACCTTTAATGTGGAAATAGCATGCAAATTTATCTCTGTTGCAGAAAAAACAAAAAAAAAATTCAATAACTACTCAAGTCACTAGTAGACAAAAACGTAGGTATCTTTGTGTTGAAAGTCACAAAAACAAACAATAAAAAACGAAAAGCACAAAGATTCAAACAATAAACAACTATAAACAACAAAAATGTAAGGCCCTACCTGTCGACCATCGTCCCTACACTCTTAAATGGCCAACAACTTGCTTTTGTGAGTTGTCGCGATCAGGCTCCACAGCAAAAGTGATGAATTCTTTCGCAGATTCAAAAATAAGTCTTTTGGAGGAATTAGGGCTTCTGTTGAATTTGGGGGATGGGAGGGAAGGGGGGAGGGGGAAATCAACGAAGTCTATGACTTTTGCCCTCCCATTTTTTAAATTTGATTTATGATTATTATATTCCTAACTATTTACCATGTCATAATTTGATAACTAATTAGAAAATGACAACTCAGTATTGATTGCCATGTAATTAACAGGTAATAAGTTACTGACGTGTCATTTAACCATGTAGGCGACACATTTTAAATAATTGCCATGTAAGTGACACATAATCAGTGATTGCCAGCTAATCTCACCGGAGTTAATAATTTTGGGAACATTAAGAACGGAATATTGATTCGTGTATTTTTTCGCCGATTTTTAAATTGGTGAGAATATGGCGAAATTTCGAAAAGCTTTTTAATTTTACGGCAATTAACCCTTTTAATAATATAAGTTCCTTGTGCATACTTATATTTTGTTTTATCTCTTAACTTTCAGTTGTTAAATTCATTAATTTGTGTAAGGCGGCGAACACCAGAATTTGCAGATTAATTTTCCTATTTTGTAAATCTCCGTAATACAATAGTCCAGAGAGGCAAAACTTCTTCCGCCGTTCTCAATTTCATATGGCACTAATAGTGTCATATGTGCCTAACCCGCGCGCAAATTCGAATCCCACCCGAACCTGGTCCGCCCTAATTAAAGGCAAAATAGTCCTAAAACATAAAAAATGGTCAAATTTTATGTTTTTTCAATTAGTGGCCAAATATTATATTTCTTTCTTCAAAATGGTCATGCGAGTATATTGTTTCATATATTTATTCTCTTATATTTTACATTATCTAATGAAATATAATATCATGTGAATTGTAACAGAAAATCAATTAATTTACTTATTGTTATGGCCTTATGGGTATAACTTGCGCATTTGAAGATGTGGGCCCCGCTCGAGTCAGAGTGCTGGTTAGGGTCTAAGTGAGGGTGCAACCCGATTGTACGGTACACCCGGTTGTACCCAAAACCACCTCATAGAAATAATGCTTGAAATTCATCCTAATTTAATTTCTAGACATTATACAATAGAATGTATTCTATGATTTTCCCGAGCCCCTTAAAAGAATTTGACGCTTGGACAAAAAGTACTCGGTTCGTCTTATAAGAGCTCATTTGCAACGTGATATGAGATGATATGTAATATAATATTTTTAACTATATGTTTATTAATTTATTAAATATTAATATCATATTTGATAGTAATATATACTATCCATCTACAATATCATTGTCACTTTGGTACGTCCACAATATCCTTATCACTTCCATTTGTAATAGTAAGGTCCATAAATTTCACTCATAACAGTAGTGAGACTCAAACTCCACTCACAATAATGGTATATTATCCACAATTTTTTTTAAAATTTGTGTCGTTTACAAAGTGGCGACGATATTGTGGACGGAGGAAATATAAAAAATGTGTTATACTATCTCACCTCTCAGATGTGATATTGAATAAAAAAGATTTGGATAGTAGAAAATGAGCCATTAATTTATAAAAACTTTGATTTTTTAAAGTAAACAACATATTATGGTATTATAGGTATTTATCTCACTCTTATCATGCATAGCACTTTTTTCCATTTTGATACGCTTCACAAGAGTGTACATTTTTCTTTTTTGGACACTATCATATCCCGCCACAAACCCCTTACTTTTTACCCATGATTTATCACTATTCATAATTTTACCACACATAGCCCATCACAAATTCATTACTTTTTTATCTCACTATCATAATATTACAATAAAAATGGATCTCTTCTTCACTTCCACTCATAATATACGTACCTAACATTTATTAAAATTCGTGTCATCAATAATTATATGTACTTTTATAGGACGGAGAGAGTAATAATTATTGCATTACAACATTAGTCATGTTCATGGCTTTAAGGCACGAAGAAACTAACAACTCGTGTTTATTTTAGTTGGGAATGTTAACCAGCCAATCCATTGAAATTTAGATCAATTTTATTAGATTACAGATTATTTGATTATATGGGTTAAATCCGTATTGAAATTTTTATAAGTTATATATACTTCACCTAATTTCTAAACTTTTAGGTTTGTCAAGCTCGAAAATTTATACAAAAAAATAATTGATAAGGTCAGTCTTATTGAGCTCGGACTGTTTTAGGCAAAAATTATCGAATTGTTGAGCTATTCGATTACGTGTTATTCAATCTAAAATTTTATCGAGTTAAAACATTTAGTTCTAACCCCCTCAAATTGTCGGCTTGTTCGGATCGACACTACTATATGATTGCGTTTAATTAAGAGTTATTAGTCGTATAATTTATAAAATGAAATATGAGGATTTTTTTTATTACCTTTCATTGTTCACGCATTATAATTTTTTCTCTCTTTCATTATTCACGCATTATAATCCATGTCAAACTATAATTTAGAAGGAAAAAAAATCCCATGGATATAATTGCATGTGACTAGAGCTGTCAAACCTTGCGGGCCGGGCCGGCCCGGCCCAACCCAGCGGGCCTAGGCAATTTTTTGGGCCGGGTCGGGCCGGCCCAAAATTTCAGCGGGCCTCGAACAATGAAGCCCAGCCCGGCCCTATACGGGCCGCCGGGCGGGCCGGGCCAAAACAGGCCAAAAATTAATAAATTAATATATATATATATATAGTTCCAAAAATTAATAAATTAAATCAAATTTAAAGAAAAAAATTGAAGACAAATTCGATGAAATAAAAAGGGCCTTAAACAATCTACATCTAAATTACGTAATTGACTAAAATCTATTATATAATAGGATTAAGCCTTAACCTATGTGGCATATCTAGAATCTCACCATTTCAAAATTTACCATATATAATCTTCATCATTTATTAATTAATAACTATTATATTTTATCTAAAGATTCATTAATCTTAATAAATATAATTAATAATAAATGTATATATATATATAAATAATAATAATAATAATAATAATAATAATAATAATAATAATAATAATAATAATAATAATAATAATAATAATAATAGCTTACACATAATCTAAATTAATAAATTTTATTATTTATTTTATCTCGATAAAAATTAGATTCATATAAAGATTTACCATATATAATCTTCATCATTAATTAATTAATTAACTATTACATTCCATATAAAGATTCATTAATCTTAATAAATATAATTAATAATATATATATATATATATATGTAATAATATTAACTTACATCTAATCTAAATTAATAAATTTTATTATTTATTTTATCTAGATAAAAATTAATCTTAATAAATATAATTAATAATAATAATAATAATAATAATAATAATAATAATAATAATAATAATAATAATAATAATAATAATAATAATAATAATATCTATTCTATTATACGATTAGGCCTTAGCCTACGTGGCAGGCCTCAAATTCTTTCTTTTCAATCTCAATCTCCAACGTGGCATTTGAGAATCCAATCTATAGATTCTCATTCTCACTTTTAAAACAAAAGTCACGCCTCCCTCTTCCTCACCCCATCGCCGCTGTCCCTGAATCCGATCGGCGTCGTCTCTCCCTTCACTGTCTCTCTCTTATCTCAATCCTTTTCTCTCTCTAAAGTCGATTATTGCACACTCAAATCGAGCTCTAATTCCTCCCTTAAACTACCCGCCTCTCTCTCTCCCTCTAAATTCTCCATGAGAGTTCTCCATTCGAAGCAATTAATACAAGAGCCCTAAGATTTCTTTTTCCTATAACCCGTTGCCGTTCCTTCTTCTAGACTCCGGCGAAATAATCGCCGCTGAGCTTGCGGTTCGTCCGCCGCCGAGTCACCGCTGAGCCCTGGAGTTCGCCCACCGTGCCGTCGACCCCCACCCCATCGACGACTTCTCTATTTTGATACCTCCATTTCCGGATCTGCCGTGATTCTTCCTACACACCTATGGTAAGTATTAAATTAGTTTTCTAATATATTCTCATTCTCACTTTTAAAACAAAAGTCACGCCTCCCTCTTCCTCACCCCATCGCCGCCGTCCCTGAATCCGGTCAGCGTCGTCTCCCCCTTCACTGTCTCTCTCTTATCTCAATCTTTTTCTCTCTCTAAAGTCGATTGCATACTCAAATCGAGCCCCGATTCCTCCCTTAAACTGCCCGCCTCTCTCTCCCTCTAAATTCCGACGTCGCCGCCGTCCTAAGGGCGGCGTTGCTCCACCTCATCTCTGACTCCCTCTTCCATTCCTTAATTAGTTCCATTATATTTCCACTTCTTAAACCCATGAGAATTCTCCATTTGAAGCAATTAATACAAGAGCCCTAAGATTTCTTTTTCCTATAACCCGTTGTCGTTCCTTCTTCTAGACTCCGGCGAAATAGTCGCCGCTGAGCTTGCGGTTCGTCCACCGCCGAGTCACCGCTGAGCCCTGGAGTTCGCCCACCGTGCTGTCGACCCCCACCACACCGACGACTTCTCTGTTTTGATACCTCCATTTCCGGATCTGTCGTGATTCTTCCTACACACCTATGGTAAGTATTAAATTAGTTTCCTAATTTAATAACGTGTTTCACTATTTTAAATATAGAATGATTATTATTTTAGAAAGAACAAATTTTGGAAAGAATTTTAACAATGGAAACTTATAACCTAGATTTTTAGCTATAAATTCCTTAGTTAATAATGATTTACGCTGCATCGTGTTTTTTCAGCCAACACAAGGTACTTTTGTTCTTCTTTTGCTGTGTTTAGGGAGCAAAGCAAACCTTTTGCTGTGTAATTTTAGTGTTTCGTATTTGAATAAAATTTGTTTCTGACTTATGAAAGATATGTTATAAGCCTTTCGACGGAATATGTAAATTACAGTTGATTGGGTCCATATATTTCATAGTGATTTCTTCTTCTTTTGCTGTGTTTAGGGAGCAGAGCAAACCTTGCAGAAAGAAGGTCCGAGTTTTGGCAAGTCCATTCATCATCATCATCATCATCATCATCATCACCATCACGTTCATGCTCTTAATCTTAATTAATTAAATTTGATTCATAACACATCTGATGAGGGGTGAAATATGTAAGGTCCTAAGATCACGACACGTGGCTTTGCTTGGAATACCAAAGATGAGTAGCAGGGAACAAAGAAGCTATGAGAAATAGGCAGAGGGAAAAGTCCAGAGCAGAGCTAACCAGAGCAAAGCTTCCAGAGCAGAGTTGCCAGAGCAAAGCTTCCAGAGCAGAGCTGCCAGAGCTGTCACGACCGATCCTAATTAAGGATAATTAAGCCGGGGAAATCGTGACTATTGGAGGGAGATTAGAAGCGGGGTAGAAAGGGGATAATCAAACAAGGAAGGATCGCAATTCATCATTTAACAAAAGGGATATTTATAATATAACAGAAGTTTAGTCATATAGACTCAAATAACTAGTAAGTTCAGATATCTCTGACTTAGCCAAATAAACATAAAACTTCTGAGTATGCAGCGGAATATGATTCTGATTACATGTATGAAGACATGTAACCCTAGAGTTCATTAATACATAATAAGACAAAAGAATCCCGCTCGTCACTTCATCACCATCGGCAGCTGCTCAACCTGCACATTTAGAAATATATGCAGGGCTTGAGTACAAAAGTACTCAGTGGGCACGTATGCCTAAGTATAAAATACATGCTTCAAAACTGTAAATTGTCATGCCAAAATAAACAGTACAGCAAGGGAGTTTTTCGCTAAAAGGCCCAAGCTTACTAAATTCATTTGTGATTCTTAAAGTTTGACTGCAGTCTAAGTTCTCTTGTAATCTATCATATCTGGAACTTTGTGCCGGAGAGGTGGCCACCTCTCACGGTCACTTGACCGGCCAACCCGCTAGATGACTCACGGTCACTGGTGTACACTAGCCCTGGCAGGATAGCTATCAACTGCTCAAGACCCGAATTCGATTACATGATAAAAGTCACATCAGATAGATATCATACTGAAATTTAAATATTTTATGGCAAGACAATATTTGAAATAACTTCAATTAATTTAGTCATGAAATAACTTGCTTGAACGTAACATTTAAACTCATTTGATATATATGAAAGTAATGCCCACCTGATAGAAACTTTCTGTGATACAGTAGCTCCTTGACCGATTATTAATCTCGTGCTTGACCTTTATTACGAGAATATAAATAAGATACTGCTCGAGTAAAATCCTCAAATAATGAGAATACATAATTAATGATGCATGATCCTTATGCATGAATTATTATTCTGAGATAATAATCTGGAAGATTCTATTATAAATCCAAGCTATCAGATAAAACTAAGTCTCGTCTCATGAAACCGGATAATTAACTAAAATTAATCTATTCTCTTCAGGATGTTATACTCCACTGATTAAATAAATCCCGCTCCTCGTAGTCGATAGAAAATAATTAAATAAATACCTCAACTTATTCGTCTTATAACCTCAAAAACTCAATCGGGCTTAATAAATGGAAGAAAGTACTGTTGTAAGTTTAATTAATTAAAAGGCTCGACATAAGGCAGCCTAATAATTAATTAAGTAAAAGTGGGCCCGAATATTTATATAAAAGGGCCCAATTTAAATGAAGTAATAGAGGCCCATCTGAATAAAATAAATTAGGCCCAACTGAAGTAAAATAATTGGTTAGTTGGGCTCAAATAAATAAATCAATCAAGGTCCAGCTCATATAATACAACAGCCCAATTAAAATACAATGTAGTACGGCTTTAATGAAATAAACCATAATAGCTTGCTTTAAAGTCTGAAGTTCAAAACAATAATTAATAAACTGGGCGGCTCATTTACTGAATACGAATCGGCTCACCCACTGATAAATAATTGGGCTCCATCAAAAATTGATACTGCTAGGCTTAGCTCAAAGGAGTAACTTCAGCTCAAGCTTTAAAAGAATTAAAGCCCAACTTAAAAAGTCTTCGACCCAAAACAATTAAAATAGGGGTCCAAATAATAATTGAGGTTTGGAATAATAGCCCATCATAAAATATGCATAAGCCCAACTCCTTAAATAAATCAAGCCCAATAGAATTAATGAGAAGGGCCAATTAAATTAAAGACTGGCCCAGTTCGAATTTAAATGAAAGCTCAATCAATTAAATTGGAAGCTCAATTCCTTTAGAATAAAACAAACCCAAGCTCAAATAATTCAGCCCAAATAATATAGAATCAAGCTCCAAAATAATTAAAAACGAAGGCCCAATTGTAGAATAAAATAAATTAGTCCCAACTTAAATTAAAATCAGAGGCCCATACAGTAATTAAAACCGGCCCAATTTATTAATTATAAGGAAAGCCCAAAACAAATTAAACAAGCCCAAGTTTTAAAAAAAACAAGCCCAAAATTCGGCCCACATAAAATGGCCCAACACCCTTTTCTCCCTTATTTCTCCCCCTTCACAGCTGCTTTCCCCAACATCTCTCTCTCTTCCTCTCTGAAAATTTCACGTCACATACACACGCACGTAGGCAGACGGGCGGCGCTGCCTTTTCCTTGAAACACCGGCGACGGGCGCTGCCATCAGCCATCATCTTCTCTCACTCGAGGTCACCGGTCGAAGTGGCGGTAAGAAGCAACCACCACCGCCTCATCTCTCTCAAAGCTCGGCCGCCGCAGTCTCCCTTCCGGCGAATTCACGGCTGGAAGGCTGCCGCCTCCATCTTCCTCGATCTCCCTCATCAGAACACACACAAGTTACTCCACCCTTCTCCAGCCGAAACCCGCCGCCACGGCTCTCTCTCTCTCCGGCGAAGCAACGGAGTTCGCCGCAGACCCGACGCTCGTTTCCTCTCGCTGAACAGATCCGACACCCCATTTCCCAACTCTCTCTCTGCTCACCACCCAGATCCGCCTCTCTCTCTACTCCCTCGAATCTCCTCCGACCGTGGACTCTGTAAATCCGGCGACTGCTAGTCATCGTTCTTCCTCTCAAATCGGCGACGCCGGTGTAGAGCCTGAGCCCGACGCCATTTCTCATCTCTTCTCCCTTCTGGAAGCTCCGGGAACACGCACACACACACCCGAGGCAGAGGTCGAGCCCTGGTCCTCTCAGCGCACTCTCAATCTCGCCGTTGCTGCTGCATTCCTCCCGGCGGCAGGTGAAGGCCCGTCGCCTCCGTCGTCCTCCGAGCTCCGTCGCACCGTCCTTCTTGGTTTCAGAGCAGAGCAGGGCAGTGGCCCCTTTCCTCTTCTAAAGCTAAGTTTTTGTTCTATCCTCTGTTATTGTATTTCGATTCATGTCGCTACATGATGGGAGTTCTCATGGCTTTGGTTCTATGTACAGTGGTAATATCTCAATGTATTAATCATACTATTTCTGTTGAAGGCCATAAATTATGTACGCATATGTGATTTGCTGCCCCTCTGTAATATACTTCAACCTATATTTCTGAACTTCTAATACATGATGCGTGGGGTGAAATGTATATGAAGATAGTGAACTGAGATAGCATAAAATACCTTGAGGTATAGGTGTTGGTTGGCTGCTGTGGGTGGATTGTGTTGGTTGGCTGCTGTGGGTGGATTAAATGGGAGGATTCTGAAATAAATGATATAAATCATACTTGTTTCTTTCAATAAATGCAGGTTGCAAATGTAAGAAGATGAGGGATAAATGCCAAGGTTTACCTTAGAGCTTATGGCAGTGTATCAATGTTCTTTCTTACTCTTGGATCTTTGGGTATTATCTGCACTGGAATGGCTGGAACAAATTTGCGTTGTTACTTTTGTAATTGCAGGTGAATAATGAAGGAAGGTGGATGAATGAAAGCCAAATCTCACCTTGGAGTTTCTGGCAGCAGCTTAGACTATTTACTTCCCTTGGTTTGCTGGTGATTAAGGGAGTGTTTTGGCTGAACTTGTAGGCTAGGAAGGCAAAGGGACGATGGAGTGCACTTGAGTGATGAGTGGTAGGAAAAATGATGAGTGATGGGGGAAAGTGATTGGGAAAGAGTGAATGGTTGGGGTGAAAAATGAGTGGTCAAAGATTGATGGAAATAAAAAGAAAAAAATAATAGAGAAGAATTAATGATGTATTTTCTATGTCTCGGTGATTCCGTAACTGAAATAAAATACTGGCTTCGATTCTGCTTGATACTGTATTTACATAAATCTCGATTTCGACATGTGATATCTCGCTAAAATCGATAAGTTATATAATGAATCAAAATTAAATCCGTAGATTTAATTCGTTCGTTGTTCTAATATATAAATTAAATCCGCAGATTTAATTAATTCACGAGTCGGAAATAATCCACAACTTGAGTAAAAATAAAATCTAATTCCATCTCGCTTAAATAAATAACGTGACTTTGCTAAGTCAGTTATAACTCTGAAATAATATCATTGACTGCTTAAACAATATAAATTCAGGATCATAAGCTGAATTCATATCAGAATAATAACCATTTTCATTCACTGATGAACATAAATAAACACTCATTACTGGATTTAATATTTATAAAAGAGCGGGTCACTACATACTACCCCTCTTAACAAAAATTTCGTCCCGAAATTTGCATATTTCTTCTAAAACAGTTCGGGGTATTTATCCTTCATTTTGTCTTCAAGCTCCCACGTGGCTTCCTCTTGTCCGTGGTGTTTCCATAAGACTTTCACTGATGTGATTGCCTTATTCCTGAGTTGTTGTACTTTTCGATCTAGAATGGCCTCTGGTCTCTCTTCATAACTCAAGTCTGGGCAAAGGATCATCTCTTCTTGGTGGATTATGTGCTTTGGATCGAAAACGTATTTTCTGAGTTGTGATACGTGGAAAACATTGTGAACGTTTCCAAAGCTTGGCGGTAACGCCAACCTATAGGCTACTGGGCCTATTCTCTCCAAAATCTCATAAGGTCCTACGAATCGGGGCCTAAGTTTTCCCTTGACACCAAACCTAGTTATCCCCTTGGTAGGAGATACCTTTAGGAAGACCTTGTCTCCTATTTCAAAACATAACTCAGTTCGACGTGCATCAGCGTAAGATTTCTGTCTATCTTGTGCCTCTTTTATTCGCCCTCTGATCTGGCGGACTATCTCAATCATCTCATTTACCATGTCTGGTCCTAAAACTTTTCTCTCACCCACTTCATCCCAATAAAGTGGTGATCTACATTTTCTTCCATACAATGCCTCATATGGTGCCATATCGATAGTCGCCTGGTAACTGTTATTATAGGCAAATTCAATCAACGGCAGCACTACTTCCCAACTTCCACCTCTATCTAACACCACTGTTCTCAACATATCTTCGAGGGTCTGAATTGTCCTTTCAGACTGCCCATCTGTCTGCGGGTGGAAGGCGGTGCTGAAATTTAACCTCGTGCCTAACTCCTTCTGTAAGCTCATCCAAAATCTAGAAGTAAATTTTGAGTCTCGGTCTGAAGTGATCGACACTGGTACACCGTGTAAGCGTACAATCTCTCGAACATACAACTGAGCTAGCTTGTCTGACCCATGTGTGATCGGTATTGGTATAAAATGAGCACATTTTGTGAGTCGATCCACTATTACCCAAATGGCAGTGTTTCCTCTCTTTGTTTTGGGCAAACTGGTCACAAAATCCATTGCGATGTGCTCCCACTTCCATTCTGGAATTTCCAACGGTTGTAGTTTTCCATATGGCCTTTGGTGTAAGGCCTTCACCTGTTGGCATGCTAGGCATTTCTCCACAAATGACGCTATGTCTCTCTTCATTCCTTCCCACCAAAAGTGTTTCTTTAGGTCCTGATACATCTTAGTACTGCCTGGGTGGGCAGTATAAGGGGTATCGTGAGCCTCACTCATGATTTTATCCTTAAGCTCATCATCGTGGGGGATGCATATTCTTCCTTCAAAGAGGATAACATTATCTGATGCTTCTTGATAATTCTTGACGCCTCCTTTTCTTACTGCTTCCCGTAGTTTTTCCATCTTCCCGTCTTTTCTTTGTGCTTCTACGATCATCTTCCTCAAGTTAGGTACTGTTGCCACAACGCTTGCTATCGTCCCTGGTGGTTTAACCACTTCTATGCTCATTTTGCTAAATTCCCTTATGAGCACCGTCTCTCGAGTGATGAGAGCTCCCAATTTAGATTGGGTCTTACGACTCAATGCATCAGCCACTACGTTGGCCTTGCCTGGGTGGTAGTTAATACCGCAGTCATAGTCTTTCACTAGTTCGAGCCATCTCCTCTGTCTCATGTTGAGGTCCTTTTGCTCGAAAAAGTATTTCAGGCTTTTATGATCCGTGAATATTTCACACCTAACTCCATATAGGTGGTGCCTCCAAATCTTCAGCGCATGCACCACTGCAGCTAACTCCAGATCATGAGTCGGGTAATTCAGTTCATGTGGCCTAAGCTGTCGTGACGCATATGCTATCACTCTTCCTTCTTGCATCAGCACGCAACCAAGTCCATTTTTGGACGCGTCTGTGTAGATCATGTATTCCTTATCAGCTGTTGGGACGGCTAACACTGGTGCCGTAGTTAACTTCTCCTTAAGTTCTTGGAAGCTCTTCTCGCACTCCTCTGTCCAAGAAAATTTTATTCCCTTCCTGAGTAGTTGCGTCATTGGCCTTGCAATTTTGGAAAATCCTTCCATAAACCTCCTATAGTAACCTGCCAATCCTAAGAAACTTCTTATCTCATTAGGGTTAGTAGGCGATTTCCATTCGCGCACTGCTTGCACTTTTTCAGGGTCCACTTTAATCCCTTCTGATGATACAATATGTCCTAAAAACGTGACTTCGCTGAGCCAAAACTCACACTTGCTGAATTTGGCATAAAGGCGCTCTGTCCTCAACGTTTCTAGAACAATTCTCAGATGTTCCTCATGGTCTTTATCGTTCTTCGAGTAGATCAGGATGTCATCTATGAATACCAAGACAAATTTGTCTAAATACGGATGGAATACTCGATTCATGAGGTCCATGAACACGGCTGGCGCATTAGTTAGCCCGAATGGCACAACTACAAATTCGTAGTGGCCATACCTAGTTCGAAATGCCGTCTTAGGTACGTCTTCTGGTCGAATCTTCAGCTGGTGATAACCAGACCGCAAATCAATCTTCGAGAACACGCTTGCTCCCTTGAGCTGGTCGAAGAGGTCATCTATCCTTGGTAGAGGATATTTGTTCTTCAGTGTCACTTTATTCAGTTCCCTATAGTCTATGCACATTCTCAATGTGCCATCCTTTTTCTTCACAAAAAGTACAGGTGCACCCCAAGGTGATACACTTGGCCTAATGAATCCAAGTTCCAAAAGTTCTTGCAGTTGTATTTTGAGTTCTTCCAACTCTTTAGGAGCCATCCGGTATGGTGCCTTCGAAATGGGAGCTGCCCCGGGCTCCAAATCAATGGTAAACTCAATTGGTCTGTCCGGTGGTGGCCCTGGCAGAATCTCTGGAAATACATCTGAAAAGTCCCGTACAATTGCTACATCTTCTATACTCTTTTCAGTACCCAGTTCTCCGTGCAAATATACGAGGTAAGCTGGGTATCCCTTCTTCATCATTTTCGTTGCTTGTAGGGCGGAGATGATCATCTTTCTTCTTCCCATACTAATTCCGTGGAAATGTGACGGCTCCCTTCCTGGGGGTCGAAACGATATCCGTCTTTCGTTACAAAGGATGGTGGCATAGTTCTCGGCTAGCCAGTCCATTCCTAGGATTATGTCCACATCTCCCATCGGTATAACATAGGAGTTGTTCACTACAATCTTGTGTGACCCTATGTTCAGTTCTAGGTTCAAGCACACATGATCTACTGTCGTCATCCCTCCTATAGGTGATGATATACTCAACTCTTGGTCAGCTCTTTCCATTTTAAGTTTTAATGTGTCAACACATGTACTTGAAATGAAAGTATGCGATGCGCCCGTATCAAATAGAAGTACAACAGGAGTATTGAGTAGCATGCCCATACCTGCCAGGTTTCCCTGGTTGTTCTCGGGCTGCTTCTGCCTCATAGCATAGGCTCTAGCATGACGAGGTTTTTCATGTTGTTTCTGTTGTCGCTGCTGTTGTTGGCGGGCCTGTTGCTGATATGGTTGTTGAGGTTGTGGTTGGTACTGTAGCTGTTGGTGCTGCTGTGGCTGCTGATACTGTGGTTGCTGCCTTGGGTATGGTTGGGGCAAAGCTTGAATTGCTCGAAGATGCGGAGCCTGGATAGGTGGGTTTGGCCTTGAACTCGTTCCATGTTGCTTATTCGGGCACCGGTTTGCATAGTGCCCTTTCTGGTTACAGATATAGCAACTATCACTGCCGGCCTT
Source organism: Salvia miltiorrhiza (assembly GCF_028751815.1). Taxonomy (NCBI): domain Eukaryota; kingdom Viridiplantae; phylum Streptophyta; class Magnoliopsida; order Lamiales; family Lamiaceae; genus Salvia; species Salvia miltiorrhiza. The sequence continues at coordinate 41,042,180 of NC_080387.1, forward strand.
ACAGATTCCCACATGATTTTTGTTACATTTGGGACAATGTGGGGCCCTCTGTTGGTTATTTCCCATCTGTTTCGGTGCACTCTGGCCTCCATAGCCCTGTGACTGGAAAACCCGTCCCTGCCATGGCCTCTTCTCACCTTGGTTCGGGTTACTGTTGTCCCATCTCCTCTTTCCTCTAAAATTTTGATTATGATTCTGATCATGTGAAGGTGCTGGCGTAGGTACAGTTGCAGGTCTTTCTCCTGGCATGGCTGTTTCAATGTCTAATGCTCGGCTGAGCGACTCAGTGTAAGACAATCCTCCGTGGCTTGCCAAAGCCATCCTAATTTCGTGCCTCAGACCGGCACAAAACTTTTCAGCCATCTTCTCATCTGTGTCAACTTGTTCCGGTGCATATCTAGACATATCGCAGAACATCCTGTCGTATTGAGTTACCGACATCTTCCCTTGTTTCAGATTGTAAAATTCAGCTTCCTTTTTCTTGCGGTAGCTCTTGGGAATATACTTGTCATATATACCGGCTTTGAATTGTTCCCAGGTCAGATTTTCTAACTGCTCTGCTGTCATCGTTTTCATCCTTGCTTCCCACCAGAAATCAGCTGACCCAGTCAACTGAAAGGACATACAAGTCAGGCGTTCTTGGTCGGTGCAACGCAGGAAGTTGAAAATACGTTCAATAGCGCGAACCCAAGTTTCAGCTTCTGCCGGGTCTCCTGTCCCGTTGAAAGTAGGTGGGTTCTGTCGCAAAAATAATTCTTCAATCCGTCGTTCTGGCTGAACAGGTGGTTGAACTATTTCGGGTTCTGGTTCTGGCACTGTTTCTGGGTCTCTTCTTTCATTTCGGGGAATCCTGCCCCCTCCTCTTGGTCGTCCTCGTTTTGGCGGCATTCTATTAGGTCAAAACATAAGTTGTCAACGCATTAAAATATAATAAGGACATACTATCATTTCTATAGTTACTCTTTAACTCATCGAGTTCTGCTCCTGTTAAAACTTAAGCGAACATATAAATAAAACATAGCGGAATGACTTGCCACGAAAGACCAATAAGGTCACCATATATAACATAGGAAAATTGCCTCAATGAGGACTTTACATCATCATAAAAATCTAGGTTCAAAGATCTATGTAAGTACCACACATGATGAACTGGCTATCCAGCGAAGCCATTACAAAAAGTACTCAATCACAGAGCGCCCCAAGGTTTCGCGTATCCGTACTAATACTAGTCAAAAGACTATGCCGGCATATGGCATACAAAAAGCATTAAAATTATCTATGTTTCTGGAATATTTAAATAACATCATACTAGACATATATATAAACCGGTCTAAGAAGATAGGGTACAAGATCCCTGGGTCGGGGCATGGCTGTCTTCCTCTGGATCCTCTTCCGGATCTTCCTCTGGATCCTCTTCCGGATCTTCCTCTGGATCCTCATCTGTTTCTCCGCCCGATGGGTGCGACTCACCCCCTCCTTCACCTGCTGCCTGGTCAATGATGGCTGAGCGAATCATCTTCAAGGTGACTCGAAGAGTTGGGCGGTCGTCCATGGCCGGGGCTTTTCCCTTATTGAGGAAATCAATGGTATCGGCTAAGACTCTGTCAACGTCGGCCATAGCGGCTGCTATCTCTGCCTTGCTCAACTGCCTCGATGACAATGGTGGCTCACAGACTAATGGCACTGAACCCGTGCCAGGTGGAAAATCTCTGTAGGCTTGAGGCCTAGAGGGGCCTGCCTCAGCGTCGTGCCTCCTGGGTTGCCTTAAGATAGGGGCTGCTGGTGGAGTCAGCTCCGGAAGTGGGTCCAGTAGTTCGTCGGGCGAAGGTACTCCGACTCGAGCAAGGTCTCCCGGATGTATATACGGCCCTCGAGGAGCATTTCCCCAACGAGTGAATTGTGCCTGGATCTCAGCAGTAAATCCAGAGAAGTCATAATGCAAGTCATAGGACCTGCCAAAACGAGTGATGTAGTGAGCGGAAATCATCCTCGCCCATCCCTGCCATTCTGATGGCAGCAAATCCATTAGCCGCTCCATTCCGTCATAGTCCGATATCCCATGGTCTCTTGCAGCGACCCAGTGTCGATGGAAGCCGGCCAAGAATTGGCCTAAGTCATCACCGTGGCATCGGCGATAAGTAAAATATGAGTTCCTGATAGCATCCGGACTAGCATCTCGACGCAACGGCCGTCGTCTGGTAAAGCGCATCCTTGCCATCTATACATGAAGGTTGCATAATCAAACTCACGAATATCAAAATAGGTGGCAAAAACAGTAGGGTTCAAACATATCTATAACAGTAAGGTAATAATTCTACTTGAGGTCTCGAAATTCTAACCACGGTATTATAATCATAATAGCCTAACACTAGACTCGAATATAATTCGTGAAGTCTTAAATATGCTGCAACTAGTACTAACTAGGTTTTTGAAAAGAGATAACTCCGCTATGTTGCAGTTTCCAAACTATGTAGGGTATTCTTATTACTATGAAAAGTGTTCCCACTATACTCTGATTAAGGCGATAGTTGATTCGGTATCCGCCTCGCGTGAATAATCCGAACGAAGATCTATGCCCGTGTCACTATCTCATGTGTGACACTTTTCTTTACTCCCCATTGTATTTTGTTTGTTGATTTCTCGTCTGGTTCACTAACTTTGTAACTTACTCATCGCCTCAATTTACAGAGAAAAGCAAAAATGTTCTTGCTAAATTCCTTCTATTGTTGTGTTCATAACAGTGATCATGCATCCTTAGCGCATCTAAGTTCATTGAGTAACATCTCCATAAAAAGGCATAAGTAAAATCAACATTTGCATCAAGGCGAAATATAAACTTCAACATTCAAAACTTTCTGTTGCATTCCTTTCTGTTGAACATAGCGATGTGATGAAGTGCTGAGCTTTTGCCGACTGACTCTTTCATACTAGTGATCATACTAGAAAAATTTATTAACTCTAGGGTTCAGAGCAGGTCATTGGCTCTGATACCACTCTGTCACGACCGATCCTAATTAAGGATAATTAAGCCGGGGAAATCGTGACTATTGGAGGGAGATTAGAAGCGGGGTAGAAAGGGGATAATCAAACAAGGAAGGATCGCAATTCATCATTTAACAAAAGGGATATTTATAATATAACAGAAGTTTAGTCATATAGACTCAAATAACTAGTAAGTTCAGATATCTCTGACTTAGCCAAATAAACATAAAACTTCTGAGTATGCAGCGGAATATGATTCTGATTACATGTATGAAGACATGTAACCCTAGAGTTCATTAATACATAATAAGACAAAAGAATCCCGCTCGTCACTTCATCACCATCGGCAGCTGCTCAACCTGCACATTTAGAAATATATGCAGGGCTTGAGTACAAAAGTACTCAGTGGGCACGTATGCCTAAGTATAAAATACATGCTTCAAAACTGTAAATTGTCATGCCAAAATAAACAGTACAGCAAGGGAGTTTTTCGCTAAAAGGCCCAAGCTTACTAAATTCATTTGTGATTCTTAAAGTTTGACTGCAGTCTAAGTTCTCTTGTAATCTATCATATCTGGAACTTTGTGCCGGAGAGGTGGCCACCTCTCACGGTCACTTGACCGGCCAACCCGCTAGATGACTCACGGTCACTGGTGTACACTAGCCCTGGCAGGATAGCTATCAACTGCTCAAGACCCGAATTCGATTACATGATAAAAGTCACATCAGATAGATATCATACTGAAATTTAAATATTTTATGGCAAGACAATATTTGAAATAACTTCAATTAATTTAGTCATGAAATAACTTGCTTGAACGTAACATTTAAACTCATTTGATATATATGAAAGTAATGCCCACCTGATAGAAACTTTCTGTGATACAGTAGCTCCTTGACCGATTATTAATCTCGTGCTTGACCTTTATTACGAGAATATAAATAAGATACTGCTCGAGTAAAATCCTCAAATAATGAGAATACATAATTAATGATGCATGATCCTTATGCATGAATTATTATTCTGAGATAATAATCTGGAAGATTCTATTATAAATCCAAGCTATCAGATAAAACTAAGTCTCGTCTCATGAAACCGGATAATTAACTAAAATTAATCTATTCTCTTCAGGATGTTATACTCCACTGATTAAATAAATCCCGCTCCTCGTAGTCGATAGAAAATAATTAAATAAATACCTCAACTTATTCGTCTTATAACCTCAAAAACTCAATCGGGCTTAATAAATGGAAGAAAGTACTGTTGTAAGTTTAATTAATTAAAAGGCTCGACATAAGGCAGCCTAATAATTAATTAAGTAAAAGTGGGCCCGAATATTTATATAAAAGGGCCCAATTTAAATGAAGTAATAGAGGCCCATCTGAATAAAATAAATTAGGCCCAACTGAAGTAAAATAATTGGTTAGTTGGGCTCAAATAAATAAATCAATCAAGGTCCAGCTCATATAATACAACAGCCCAATTAAAATACAATGTAGTACGGCTTTAATGAAATAAACCATAATAGCTTGCTTTAAAGTCTGAAGTTCAAAACAATAATTAATAAACTGGGCGGCTCATTTACTGAATACGAATCGGCTCACCCACTGATAAATAATTGGGCTCCATCAAAAATTGATACTGCTAGGCTTAGCTCAAAGGAGTAACTTCAGCTCAAGCTTTAAAAGAATTAAAGCCCAACTTAAAAAGTCTTCGACCCAAAACAATTAAAATAGGGGTCCAAATAATAATTGAGGTTTGGAATAATAGCCCATCATAAAATATGCATAAGCCCAACTCCTTAAATAAATCAAGCCCAATAGAATTAATGAGAAGGGCCAATTAAATTAAAGACTGGCCCAGTTCGAATTTAAATGAAAGCTCAATCAATTAAATTGGAAGCTCAATTCCTTTAGAATAAAACAAACCCAAGCTCAAATAATTCAGCCCAAATAATATAGAATCAAGCTCCAAAATAATTAAAAACGAAGGCCCAATTGTAGAATAAAATAAATTAGTCCCAACTTAAATTAAAATCAGAGGCCCATACAGTAATTAAAACCGGCCCAATTTATTAATTATAAGGAAAGCCCAAAACAAATTAAACAAGCCCAAGTTTTAAAAAAAACAAGCCCAAAATTCGGCCCACATAAAATGGCCCAACACCCTTTTCTCCCTTATTTCTCCCCCTTCACAGCTGCTTTCCCCAACATCTCTCTCTCTTCCTCTCTGAAAATTTCACGTCACATACACACGCACGTAGGCAGACGGGCGGCGCTGCCTTTTCCTTGAAACACCGGCGACGGGCGCTGCCATCAGCCATCATCTTCTCTCACTCGAGGTCACCGGTCGAAGTGGCGGTAAGAAGCAACCACCACCGCCTCATCTCTCTCAAAGCTCGGCCGCCGCAGTCTCCCTTCCGGCGAATTCACGGCTGGAAGGCTGCCGCCTCCATCTTCCTCGATCTCCCTCATCAGAACACACACAAGTTACTCCACCCTTCTCCAGCCGAAACCCGCCGCCACGGCTCTCTCTCTCTCCGGCGAAGCAACGGAGTTCGCCGCAGACCCGACGCTCGTTTCCTCTCGCTGAACAGATCCGACACCCCATTTCCCAACTCTCTCTCTGCTCACCACCCAGATCCGCCTCTCTCTCTACTCCCTCGAATCTCCTCCGACCGTGGACTCTGTAAATCCGGCGACTGCTAGTCATCGTTCTTCCTCTCAAATCGGCGACGCCGGTGTAGAGCCTGAGCCCGACGCCATTTCTCATCTCTTCTCCCTTCTGGAAGCTCCGGGAACACGCACACACACACCCGAGGCAGAGGTCGAGCCCTGGTCCTCTCAGCGCACTCTCAATCTCGCCGTTGCTGCTGCATTCCTCCCGGCGGCAGGTGAAGGCCCGTCGCCTCCGTCGTCCTCCGAGCTCCGTCGCACCGTCCTTCTTGGTTTCAGAGCAGAGCAGGGCAGTGGCCCCTTTCCTCTTCTAAAGCTAAGTTTTTGTTCTATCCTCTGTTATTGTATTTCGATTCATGTCGCTACATGATGGGAGTTCTCATGGCTTTGGTTCTATGTACAGTGGTAATATCTCAATGTATTAATCATACTATTTCTGTTGAAGGCCATAAATTATGTACGCATATGTGATTTGCTGCCCCTCTGTAATATACTTCAACCTATATTTCTGAACTTCTAATACATGATGCGTGGGGTGAAATGTATATGAAGATAGTGAACTGAGATAGCATAAAATACCTTGAGGTATAGGTGTTGGTTGGCTGCTGTGGGTGGATTGTGTTGGTTGGCTGCTGTGGGTGGATTAAATGGGAGGATTCTGAAATAAATGATATAAATCATACTTGTTTCTTTCAATAAATGCAGGTTGCAAATGTAAGAAGATGAGGGATAAATGCCAAGGTTTACCTTAGAGCTTATGGCAGTGTATCAATGTTCTTTCTTACTCTTGGATATTTGGGTATTATCTGCACTGGAATGGCTGGAACAAATTTGCGTTGTTACTTTTGTAATTGCAGGTGAATAATGAAGGAAGGTGGATGAATGAAAGCCAAATCTCACCTTGGAGTTTCTGGCAGCAGCTTAGACTATTTACTTCCCTTGGTTTGCTGGTGATTAAGGGAGTGTTTTGGCTGAACTTGTAGGCTAGGAAGGCAAAGGGACGATGGAGTGCACTTGAGTGATGAGTGGTAGGAAAAATGATGAGTGATGGGGGAAAGTGATTGGGAAAGAGTGAATGGTTGGGGTGAAAAATGAGTGGTCAAAGATTGATGGAAATAAAAAGAAAAAAATAATAGAGAAGAATTAATGATGTATTTTCTATGTCTCGGTGATTCCGTAACTGAAATAAAATACTGGCTTCGATTCTGCTTGATACTGTATTTACATAAATCTCGATTTCGACATGTGATATCTCGCTAAAATCGATAAGTTATATAATGAATCAAAATTAAATCCGTAGATTTAATTCGTTCGTTGTTCTAATATATAAATTAAATCCGCAGATTTAATTAATTCACGAGTCGGAAATAATCCACAACTTGAGTAAAAATAAAATCTAATTCCATCTCGCTTAAATAAATAACGTGACTTTGCTAAGTCAGTTATAACTCTGAAATAATATCATTGACTGCTTAAACAATATAAATTCAGGATCATAAGCTGAATTCATATCAGAATAATAACCATTTTCATTCACTGATGAACATAAATAAACACTCATTACTGGATTTAATATTTATAAAAGAGCGGGTCACTACAAGAGCAGAGTTGCCAGAGCAGAGCTTCCAGAGCAGAGCTGCCAGAGCCAGAGCTAACCAGAGCAGAGCTTCCAGAGCAGAGGGCCAGAGCCAAGTTGCTAGAGCAGAGATGCCAGAGCCAGAGCTAACCAGAGCAGAGTTGCCAGAGCAAAGCTTTTAGAGCACAGCTGCCAGAGTAGAGCTTCCAGAGCAGAGCTGCCGGAGCCAGAGCTAAGTTATTAAAGTCAGAGCCAGAGCCAATTCGCCAGATCCAGAGTTAGAGCTAAGTCATTAGAGTCAGAGCCAGAGCCAAATCGCCAGATCCAGAGTCAGAGCTAAGCTATTGGAGCCAGAGCGCGGAGCCACACGCAAGAGACAATTCGCCAGAAGGCAGAGCTACTTAGCAGAGCGGAGCCAAAGAGTAGAAGTCTGTCCCAAGGAAGGAAATCCAGAGCTACTAGACAGAGCGGGATGATGATGACATAATCCAGCTCTGTAATTAGGGGACAACGACCTGACAAGTTATAATCTAATAATAGCCTTAATTAGTTTAATGGCGAGCATGCGAAATAGATGACCAGACGAATTTACTACTTTACCCCGACTGTAATGCCTATAAATATCTACGATGATGAAATAAAGCACACGCTCTCTCTTTTACTACTTTAAGAACTCTTCTATTTCATTTCACTCTAGAGTTTGAACTAATAAAATTACATATATAAATAAAATATCTAAATTGTTAGAGTTATGTTTGTTAGATAGTTGACAATTAGAGTCATGGTTGAATATAATTTCATATTTGATGATGCTCTCTCAAACTTTAGATGAGATGATGCTCAAAACTCCAGACGAGATGATGCTCTTTCAAGTTTTAGATGAGATGATTCTCTTTCAAGTTTCAGACAAGATGATGCTCAAAAGTTAGAGGTGATCTGTCAAGTTTGCGATGAGATGATGCCCACAACTTGGTTGGTCTTAAAACTCCAAATGATACGATGTTTGATAAATCAGTTATGGTCTTTTAAATATCATGCAAGATTATTTTCATAATTAGTTATGCTTTTAGAAGCTCGGAATTATATGATACTCACAATTCAATTATGATTTTTCAAACTCCATATAAAATTATGGTCAAAAGGCAAAAAAAAAAAAAAAATTGAACAAAATTAATAAATCTTGTAACAACAAATGCAACAAATCAATCCTCCATCATACCTATGTCAAATTTATATGTATTTCTACTCTTTTTTTTTTCTTACGCGTCAACTTTTTATAAAATTTCATATGAAAACTAATGGGTATTTTATGATCTCAACAAAATTAATAATTTAATTGCTAAAAGTTGTTGAGATTAATATAATTTAAAATGTATTACTAATTTAATTTAATTTAATTTAATTAATTATATAAATAATTTACATAAAAACTTATTTTATATAATTATCATAAGAATAACATAAAATATATAAATTACAAGAAAATATGTACCCGTCGAATTTCGACGGGTAATACACTAGTTAAATGTAAACAAATATGACTAAAACTAAATGTAAACAATATGAATACAAGTAAAAAACAAAAACTAATTGCAAAAACAACAAAAACTGAAAACGATTTATTCACAAATGAATTAATTCAGTAATCAAATCAATTGGAATCAAATAACAACCACCAAAAATAATCAAAAATAAATAAATCTTTCAAGTAAAAATAATTTAATATTGATTGTTGATTGCTAATTTAAATCCTAAGTTAGACTTTGACTCGTCATTGTCGTCAATTGAAGAAATGGACTTAGATTGGGTTGGGTCCATTGGGATTTGGGAGGAGATTTTTGAAATTTTCACCTTATATACTGGCGGGCCGATTTGGGCCCGAAAGCCCGGCGGGCTTTTTGGCCCGCGGGCCACGTGACCCGGCGGGCCGCATGGGCCGGGCCAGGGAGGCCCGAATTTTTTTGGGCCTTGAAAATCCTAGCCCAGCCCGGCCAAAACTACGGGCGGGCCGGGCCATTCTCGGCCCATTTTGACACCCCTACATGTGACCACGTGTATATATATAGAGAGAAATATTATGTTACATATTTTATATGAGCACCTTATGTGAGCACCACTCATGTTTAGTCTTCGTTAGCGTTATCTTTTTTATTTCACGTATTTAGTTTTATTCTAATGCTTCATATATTATTATTGGCATCATTAATTAATTTTATAAATTACATAAAAATCAAAGTTCGATTTGTTCATATTCCTTTAACTTCAAATAATTAATAAAATGAACAAATTAGACTTTGATTTTTATGTAATTTAAAAAATTAATGATTTCAATAACAATTTATGATGTATTAGAATAAAAAAAAATGTCTAGAACAAAAAAGATAATGCTAACGAAAGCTAAATGTGAGTGGTGCTCATATAAGATATGTAGCATAACATTTCTCTCTCTCTCTCTCTCTCTCTATGTATATATATATATTGGCTTTCAATAATTGCATTTGACTGTCAATTCTTAGCTCAAGTGGGAAAATTGAGGCACCCAAAGACTCTCTTTTGTAAGAGGTCTCGTCTGTAAATTTTTCCACTTTTGTGAGTCTCATCTGCACTATTTGATTATATAATAGATTCTTTCTTAAAAAAAATTGCATCCGACTATATCATATCACTCAAAAGATATCAAGGTTATTGTGCATTTGACTTCTGAATTTTTATATTCTATCCAATATCTTATGAGGTGATGACAGCTGATATGTAAGTAATATGAAAAGATTTGGAAATAGGTTTTTTAAAAAATAAAATGAAAAAACAAAGAATTCTTATTGCTAATAATATCCACAAATAATGAAGTACGAATGAAACTTTACTGTTTTTTGTTTTGAGTTGAATGAAATTGTAGTTTTTCTCTATAATTTCACTATCACTATTTAATTAAAATAACAAATTAATTAAATATAAAAATTAAACAAAATATATCTCATATAATCAAATATGGCTTGAGATATTTTTTTTTTTTCATTATTAGGGTTAATTAAAATTTATGGTCTTATCTTTAAACCGAGTTGCAAAAATAACTCAATCTTTAAGTCAACAATTAATACGTACGGTAGATTCTATAAATGATGTGTAACATATCATTCATTCATTTTGTTTTTTTTAATAATTACTACATATCACTCATTCTTAGTATTCATTTTGTGACAATCCTAGTCCTATATTGATCGAATTGCTTCACAATTTCTAGATGAGAGAAATTTTAGCCCATCCACAAAAACTGAAAATAAAAATACTAAAAGATAGAAGATACTACTATATTCTTAATCATACACATACACATGGGGATGTCAATTGGGTCAGCCCACTCGATTTCAGGCCAACCCATTAGGTTTCGGGTTATTTTCGGTTCGGGCTAGTCGATTTTTTTATTTTTCGGGCTAAAATTTTCGACCCTAACCCTAATCCACTCGGTTTTGGGCTAGCCCGTTCGGGCCCACAAGTTTACGATTTTTTTATATGTTTAATTTTTCTTATAGATAATCATATTTTTGTGATAAAAATATGTCGTATTTTTTAAATTAAGACATTTCGCCTTATTTTAGATACAAAAATTAGTGTTAGTTTAACGGAAGTTTACATAATATCTACCTTTTAACTTCGTTTCCGATAAAATTATATATAGATTTAAAATAAATGACTATTTTTCTTTGACTTTTATATCATAGATGTTTGTTATTAACTGTTGGAAAAAAAATCAAAACATATTCTACAAACATCAAAATGTTATTATCGAATTAAAAAGTAAAGTATTAAATTTTAAAAATCAATTATTAAGAAAGTGTTCGGTTAATCGGGCCAACCCACTTGGGCTCGGGCTATTTTCGGTTCGGGCCATTCGGACTAAATTTTTTTCAGGCTAAAAATTTTCAGCCCTAACCCTCCTTTTTTATCGGTCTAATCGGGTCGATCCATCGATTTCGGGCTTTTTTGACATACATACATACACACACAAAGCGCGTGCTCTTTATTCAGAATTAGGTTGCCAGGAAATAGCCCAAAACTCGCGCCATGAGAAATTAACCAATCGCATCTCTCTCCATAGAATCGAATAATTCTATATCTGTCCCACATGGACGTCTTGATCTGTTAAAACCCTCAATTTGACTAACAAAAATTAAATAAAGTCTCTGCATTATTATAATACTACACCAATTTCATCAGTGTTTCAGCTGTAGAGAATAATTCTATATCCGTTGAAAAAAGTTATGGTTGTTTGTATTTGTAGCCCACTCTACTGCTCCAATTTTGTTTTCCACAAAAATGGCGTTTGCTGCTAATTACACACCAATAATTCTTGTGCTATTTTTCCTCACAAAGTTGGTGGCGCAGAGTTCTCAACCATTTCCTTGCTTCTTCATTTTCGGTGACTCCTTAGTTGATAGTGGCAATAACAACGACCTCGATACAATAGCTAGGGTCGATTACTCGCCTTACGGTGTCGATTTTCCTTATGGCGCTACCGGAAGATTCACCAATGGCCTAACTACGGCCGATTTTCTTGGTGATGATGTCTCTGTTGTTGTTGTTGTTCGTGCATTCAGACATTCCTTATAGTAACATATATACAACTTGTTGTTTGCAGCTCAAATGCTTGGTTTCGACGACTTCATTCCGCCCTTCGCGGAGGTGCGAGGCGGCAAAGACGTAATCAACGGTGTCAATTATGCCTCCGGATCAGCAGGAATTCGTAATGAAACCGGAGAGCATATGGTATTTAATTTGCTCATGATCAAAATAATATATCATTATTAGCATTACCCTTCAAGTGAGATTATTTCTCCAATCACAATACATTCAATCATTTTTATTAAAACTTTTAACGTCCTATCCTTAGGGCGTTAGGATCAGTTTGGATGAACAATTGCGAAATCACGAGACGACGTTGTCGCTCCTTGCGGCTTCGTACGGGAATGTGTCTTCAGCCGAACAGCACCTCAACAAATGCTTCTACTATTTGGTAGTTGGTAGCAACGACTACATCAACAATTACTACGAGCCTCATTTTTATTCCACCAGCAGATTATACTCACCACAGCAATATGCAACGCTCTTAGTCGACCAATTCTCTCAGCAGCTTAAGGTCATATTTCAATTTCTAATCATCACCAAATTAAAATAAGTTGGGAAGTAACGAATTAAGTTGGTTGTGGCAGAAATTATACAAGTTAGGGGCAAGAAAAATAGGTGTTGCGAGTCTTGGTCCATTAGGTTGCATCCCGGCGATGGTGGTGAGAGGTACTAATGGTTCCCCGTGCGTGGACCCCGTCAACCACGCGGCCGAGTTGTTCAACCGAGCGCTCAGAAGCCTCGTCGAACAACTCAATACGGATCTCGAACGCGCTAACTTGATCTACATAAGCGCCATGGAGTTGACTCCAACACAGCTCTTTGCTCCTGGTTTGTAACTTGCATGTTTCAATATCATTATCATAATAATATATATATGAAGATGAGGAATAATTAATTAATTATGGTGCAGGGTTGAGGCTTCTCAACTCGGCATGCTGCAGAGTGGATAGAGTAACGGGACTGTGCATTCGGGGAGGAGCAGCATGTGCTATTAGGGACGTGTATTTCTTCTATGACAATTTCCATCCAACTCAGATAGTAAACAAGGTTGTTGCAACTGCTTCATACATTGATATTCTCAATTTAATCTCTAATTAGTTATTACACACACACCATTCATTTCTTTCTGCTCTATTTTTTGAGTATACCACATTTGTTCAATTTTATTTCATGATATGTATTTGAATGATATGATGGGCATTACGTGCATTATATGTTTTGTCTTCTGCACAATATTATATATGATCGAAAGTTTGACGTTTTGCTTTCAAATTTTTGTTGTTGTTTGTGTGTTGGTTGCCACTATAGTTATTTGATCATATCACTTGGAAATTAAATTGCTGATTGTTTATTAATTGTGGTTGAATATATAGCAATTGGCTAGCTTAGTTGGAATCTTGTGATGGGAAGAATGTTTGATTTCTCTTTATTCCAACCATATGAGTACGTGCATAAGTGTGTATATATATATATAAGGTGTAAGTATTGACATTGTATAAAATGATTGTAATCGAGGATTAAAGTGGCATGCAACTAATACTCGTGGAGACATTAATTTAATCTATTTCTGTTATTGGTACAATTATCACCTTTTTTAGGTAAATAAAAATATTTATTTATATACGTACGGGGTGTGCAATTTAATAATAAGATACAAAGTTCATCACAAAATTAAGAGCAAACAATAAAATCACATTAGCTTAAGAAAATTAGATGATCGAATTTAATTTCCCAAACTAAGTAAGCTCTACTAGAGGATAATTAGTTTAAAGTTCAAAACCAAAATTTATAATCCACTCAATCAAATCCTCGTACTAGCTCAGCATATTTATTAATACAATTTCATTTCAATAATTCCATAAATTACATACAACACAAATCCATATATAATACTTTCCATTGCTCAAGCGCTCATTTATATTGCTAGCAAATTTAAGTGATGCTTAAACTGACACACGAATTTACATGTCCAAATAATTCATTTTGAACCAAGCTTGATACACTGTAAAATTATGGAACAATATTTATTTATTTTCTTGCTCGGCTTGTTGGTTCCATCTATACAATACAAATCTATAACGCTTTTTACCACTGAGTCATTCATTTCTTCCTTACAAATAGGGATGTCAATCGGGCCAGCCCACCGAATTTTCGGGCTAGCCCTATCGGGTTTCGGGTTAGTCGGGTGCGGGCTAATCGGGTTGGAGATTTTTTCGGGTTGTAAATCTTCAACCCTAACCCTAAACTTTCAGGTTTCGGGCTAGCCCATCGGGCTAATCAGGTTAAAGGCGTAAAAATAAAATTATCATTTGTATTTTATTATTCCTAATGATCTAATGTATAATGTATAAAATATATATAGATATTAAAGATATAAATTATATAGCAAGGCATGAAATGCAAAAATATAAGATATTCAAGATTACATAAACAAAATTATATTAAAATAAAATAGTAAAATTTAACATGTATCAATGCACTAGAATCAGGATTATTATTGAATAATTAGTGGATTTGCCATGCACGTCTCATTGATAGAAAAAAAAATTGGCATCACTTTAAAATGAGATACTAATAATTAATTTCTAACTAATGAGATACTAATAATCAATTTCTACAAAAAAATCCGTAATTAATTTCACTTTTTTTAATGAGATTGCACACACACACACACACACATATATTCTAATTAATTAATTTCACTTTTTTTAATGAGGCTACATATATATATTTAAGCAAATACCATAGATCTAAACATAGCAGAAGTTGTAACTGGATGCATCAGTCACAATTCCGTCAGCCCACCGGGCCAGCCCATCGGGTTTTCGGGCTAGCCCTATCGGGTTCCGGGTTAGTCGGGTGCGAGCTAATCGGGCTGGAGGTTTTTTCGGGTTGCTATTTTTCAACCCTAACCCTCTAATTTTGTCGGTTTATTCGGGTCGACCCACGGGTTTCGGGCTGCATTGACATCCCTACTTACAAATGTAAGTCCGTCTTAAACTTCCACAAGTCTAACAATTCTCAACCTATCAATATATACAAGGTTATTCGTGAATCTAAATCTGGAGAACGAATCAAACCGGAGTTGTCAACTACCTAAGCAGTTGAAGATCCAACAAAGAAGTTCCTTCTCAAACGACTCAAACTCAATTCAAAAAAGATTTTATCTGAAGTAGATTAGAGCTACTCGCAAGTTATTTGAGACTCGGCTTAAAAAAGGCTCATTTGGAGTTTGATTCGATAGTAAATAAGTCGAGCTAGAGCCTGATTTCAAACTCAATAATTTTATCGAGCAGAGCTCAAGCGTGACAGCGCTCGGCTCATGGAGCTCACGAACATGTTCAGATTCAATTGTTCGCGAACATGTTCACGAACCTTCAATCGAGTTAGTACATGAGCCTTGAGCGAGTCAAGCTCAAACTCGAGTAACATACTTTCTCCGTCTCATAAGAGTGTGCATGGTTGTTGGTGGCACAAGGTTTAATAAATATTAGGTGAGTATATTATTTGTGGAAGAAGGGACCCACTTTTATTAGTGAAAGAAGAGATCCAAAAAAAAGTGCACTGTTATGGGACATCCCAAAATGAAAATAAGTGCACATTCTTATGGGACGGGTCAGGGGGAGTATTAATTAAGATCAAGAGCACATTTTAAACATATATCAAGCTTTTCCTATGTTTTTAACGACTTCGAGGTCGAACATCATGTATACTAACATAAAACAAGCCGAGCTCAAGTTCAAATTTGAAGTTCGACATTATCGAGTATCACATGAGTCGAGCTTGAGCTTGGTAAATGGGTGATGACCCAAGCTTAATCAACAAGGCAGCTCCTCGAATAGAACTCGACCACCCGAATATTTAAACGAATCGAATTCGAACCTATTAGTATTCGATTTGGCTCGGCTCATTTACATTCCTAATCTAAAGAAAACGATAAACAATATCATCCTTTGACTCTCTTAATATAGAATACATCTAGAAGTGTACTTTGGATTTAAGTATTTATCAAAAACATAATAAAGGGTTAGCTTTTATCCATTTTCAAAGATAAAAAATAAAAAATATTTACTATAAAAAAATATTAAAAAAAAAACTACTACTAAAAAAATACTCATTTTGAACTTGAAAGAACAAAGTTAGTCTTACTTAAATCGCAAACTTTGCTGAAATCGTGAACTTTGCTCAACACGCTCAACCAATACATGTCGAGCATTAGTGGTAAATGCACTAAAGCTCGACATGCTCGACCACTATGAGTCGAGTATGTCGAGTATTAGTAAATTGTGATAAATACATTAATGTTTGACATGCTCGACCTCTGCAAGTTGAGCATTAATAGTAAATATACTAATGCTCGACATGCTCGACCATTACAAGTCGAGCAATCGAGCATTAGTGGTTTAGCACTTTTAGAAAATACACTAATACTCGATATACTCGATCATTGCGAGTCGAGCAATCAAGCATCAATGATTGAGTATCAGTGTAAAATACACTCATGCTCGATATAAGGGTAAAAAAAATCCTAAATAGTACTCCTTCCGTCCACAAAACGATGTCCTAAGAGAGGGTGACATGAATTTTAAGAAAACTTGTGTTGTTTATTTAGTGAATGGAGAAAGGGGCTCACAAATTAAGAAAAGTGAAAAAAGTTAATTAAGTTAGTGAGTAGAGAAATTGACCCACAAGTTAGTAAGTGGAGAAATGGATCCATAAATTATGACTAAAAGTAGATTATGACATTTTTTTTGTGGACGGACCAAAATGGTAAATTAGGATATCTTTTCACGGAGGGAGTATAATTTATTTATGCATACCTTTCCTCTTTGGTACGTCCTCCAAATTTATGCACACTCTATTTTTGGACTTATCCCATACATAATTTTCACAATTTTACCCTTGCAACTTACACTTATTTATCCACAATCTACTTAACAATACCCTTAATATGAGACCATTTCTTTATTATCAATGTTGTAAATATTTTTCTTTATTAAAATTTGTGTTGGAAACACCTATGCATATTTATTGGGGACGAATAGAGTATAATCAATAAAAGATAATTTAAAAAAAAAATTATTTTCACAATGGCTATATATTATTTTGCATCTATAATAAAACATACCCGTTAACCATATCCATATGACTAAGAATTGAAATAAATCGTTCCAAAATGATATTTTAAAAATTAATTGGGGTAACATTTTGCGTCTACACTTATGTATCGCCTTATAATAAATGGGCCATACGTAGTGTGTTTGATTGCATGAATTTTTTTGCCCAAATAAGCCCATATATAATATGGTGAGATATCATTCTAGGATGGGCAATAAGAGGTTTTTTTGCTGCGGGAAGCACACTAGCTAGTTTTTTGAAGATTCTACGTTTTAGAATTGAGTCTTCAAACTTTTATTTTTGATTCAATTGTGTCCACGTGTGTTATATTAATTGGATTTTAAATTTGTATCTGGTTCAGATATGTATTTTAATCTTTTGTGTTATGCTTCTTGTGAATATCTTTGTAAACAATCCAAAAGATGAGATCGACTTCAATTCAGCCTAACGGAAGTTTAAAAATTAGATTATCAAATAATGTGATGTTTGATCCGATCCGTTGATTTTAATTAATATTGCTTTGTCCCACAAAATTAATGCTCTGTATGTAGTCCACTTTTTTTAATTTGAATTGTATTAGATTTTTTTTTTTTACTAAAATAGTCTTATTTAATACTTCCTCCGTCCCACGAATCTTGATGCATTTGTTTTCGGCACAAGAATTAAGGAATTGTAGATTAGTGTTTTAAGTGTGCAGGCATGAAGTAGAAAAATGATAATTAAGTATAATTAAGAACCCTTATTTTTTGACTAATTGTTACTATATTTAAAATTGCATCAAGATTCGTGGGACGGAGGGAGTGTTTATGAAAATAATATGAAGCAATAAATTAATAAAGGCAAAATATAACAACTGATATATGGATGTGAACTGAATTGAGTGCTTGAGATAACAAATTACCTCGATTGTGTTCAACTGATTGGTTGTTGTTGGAGTTGAGTGAATGGTGATGACAGATTGTTGGTAAATGATAATGGCAGAATAGTTCCAATTTAAGAGATGGGAGATGAGGTATGGAGAGAGGTGAGGAGACGAGGGGTGGTGAGGACCGGACAAGATGGGATGGTGAAGAAGCAGTTAAACCAAAAGACTCAAAGGTTTTCGAAACATTGGAAAGAAAGAGACGAGAATGAAGCAAAAAGAGTTACATTCTTTTTCAACAACATTCCAGAAGAATGTAGCTTCGATTTTTTGAGGAGAAAGTTCGGTTCCGTGAGAGAACCGACAGACATCTTTTGTCCAAGAAAGAGAGACAAAAAAGGGAAACCTTTCGGTTTTGTTCGCTTCGAAGATGTGGAAGATAGGGACGGTTTGCTAGTGCAGTTGAATAAGTTGTGGATTGGGAGCTATAAAATTAGGGTGTTCAAACCGAGATTCGAGAGAGAAGTGAAGGTCCAAGGAAGTAAAGGGAAGGGAATAAAATCTGACGCAGGTAGAAAGCCGGAAAAGCATAAGCTCGTGCATGCCGCAAAAAGGATGATGGGGGTTTCTTTTAAGGAGGTACTCACTGGATCCAAAGAAGGAGAGTCAGGACTTTCAGATTTGCTTCAGTTTAAAACTTCGGATGAGGAAACACGATGGCTAGATGGAGCTTTCACGGGTTTCATCAAAAATGAGTTCTTGTGGGAAGAGATTAATGAGGAAATCAATAGTGAAAGTGCTGGCAAACTGAAAGTGACGACGATGGGAGGAAATTTGGTGTTGATTCGTAGTGTCTGCGACGCGCCAACAGAAAAAGTTTTAACGGAGATGGATGAATGGAGTGAGTTCTGGTTTCAATGGAAGAGGAAATGGAACGTTGTGGATGTGTTTCAACAACGAGTTGTGTGGACGAGGTGGGCCGGGATTCCACTACATGCATGGAATCCTCGTTTCTTTGAGTTGGCAACTGCAAAGTTCGGTCGGGTGTTGAAGATGCATGAGAAGACGAAAGAAAAAGAAAAATTGGATGTTGCTTTGATTCAAATATCCACGGGCCTTAGATCCATTGATCAAGTGACGGAGTGTTGTATTAATGGAGCAAGGTTCACGTTTCGCATTGAGGAAATTCACGAGAATCCTTTCACTTCCATGATCGGAGAGTCGGAGCTCGAGGATTCGGGGTCGGATTCGGGATGGACGAGCGGGGATGATTCCATGGATCCGGCATCTGCAACCTTCGGAGATCGGAACGAGAGCGGTGAAAGGGATGGTGATGTTTCGGTTCTCCAAGAAATCATCGTTCCGTCTCCTTTGTTCCAAACCGTTGAAGACACGTTTGTTGAGGAAACTAATTTTGAGGGGGCGGTGAAGGGAGGATCGAAAATGCTTTTAAATTTGGTTGAGGTCGAAGGTGAGACTCAGCCATTCGTTAAGGATGGGCAGATGGACTGCCACGCTTTTCAAAGTCCAAATCAGATTTTGGAGGAACAGAATTGGACCGACTTTCAGAATGTACAGGAAAAAAGTCCAACTGGTGGCTTTACTGGTGTTTCTCTTGATGGGCCACGAAGAAGCGTTTATGAGGGAGGTCCTACTTTAATGTCGACCCAAGCGCAAGGAGAGAATAGATGCCCTATTCCGGAAAGGGAAGAAGCCGATTCAGTTGTGTACAGTGATTGTCAAGGTGCCAAAAATGTGGTGGAGGACAAGGCGTGGAATGAGGAAGGGCAAAGGATCGAAGTCAACGAGCTTCAGATATTAAGCTCTGAGGAACAAAGTCGTTCAAAGCAAAGCAAAAGGTATTCAAAGCAAAGCAAAAGGTTTGGTGAACAAAATTCAAAAGGAAAAAAAGGGAGAGAAAAGAAAAAGAATAGAGCCAGGGAGAAAGAGAAATGGGAACACTTCATTTCAGATTTAGAGCCAATTGATGGAAGGGGGGAGGAAGTGGCAGAGCAGGAAAGACAGGGGGAGAACGAAGAAGGGCATGAGACGACAGTTGGGGAGCAAATTTCAGGTCAGCAGATCTGGGATTTTGGAAAGAAGATCGGGCTTTCAAGTCAAATTCCAGACGAAGATGTTGCTCGACAGATTGAGGCGCAAGGTAATTTTCTTTCTTGCGTAAATGCTAGGAGTATTTTGAGGAATGTTTAATGAATTTGTTATCTTATAACATTCGGGGCTTGGGGAGTGTTGCGAAGCAGAGAGATGTTACTGATTTGGTGAAAGGGCAGAAGATCGATTTTTGTTGCTTGCAGGAGACAAAGATGGAGGTGTTCAGGGATTTGTTTTGTAAATCTTGGTGGGGGTCTAATTATACAGACAGAGCGATTAGGAATTCGGAGGGAAGGGCAGGAGGAATTGTATGCTTGTGGAATAGGGAGGTTTTCGAAGCTTCTAGTACGTGGGATTTACCGGGGGCGGTGGTGGTGAATGGTAGGTACAAGGAGGGTGATATTTTATGTTGCATCATCAACGTGTACGCACCAGTCGGCACAGGGGATAAGCGGATCTTGTGGGATGTCTTAAGCTCAATTGTGGAACAAAATACGGATAGGAGTGTATGTATCTTGGGCGACTTTAACTCAGTTAGGAGGAGGGATGAACGTGTGGGCAGTGGGGAGACGTTTTGCGCGGCTGATGCAAGAAGTTTTGAAGAATTTATTCAGGGGAACGATTTGGAGGAAATTAAAACTCAAGGCCGGAAGTTTACTTGGCACAAACCAAATGGAAAGTGCAAGAGTAAGATTGATCGCTTCCTCGTTAATGAGAATTGGCTGGCTGCTTGGGAACGGACGTCGGCACGAGGACTTCAACGTTCAATTTCGGATCACTGTCCGATTATTCTCACTACAAGATCGGAGGATTGGGGACCAAGACCTTTTCGGTTCCTCAATGCATGGGTGAATCATTCGGAGTTCGAGGAGATGGTCAAGCAGGTTTGGACAGGGACTAAGGTGGGGGGATGGAGATTTTTTGAGGTTAAGGAGAAACTAAAGAAACTAAAAGAGGCCTTGAAGGTGTGGAATCGGACATCTTTCGGTGAGATTGATCACAAAATTAAAGAACTTCAGAAGGAACTTCAAGAGAAAGATAAGGTGGACGAACAGAGAGGTCTTCAAGAATCAGAGGTGATTAAGAGAAATGAGATTCAAGCCCTGCTCTCCCTTCAACTGAAGAATAAACAGATGATGCTGCAACAGAAAGCCAAAATCAAATGGCTCAAAGAGGGAGACATTAATTCGGGTTTTTTCCATAGGGCAATTCGTGGGAGACGTGTTAAAAACGAGATTGGCGGAATGCTCTTTGATAACTCGTGGATATCTAAACCGGAAGAGGTTAAAGCAAGAGTGAGAAATCATTTTGAAGCTTTTTTCAAAAGGAATGAACGACTGATGCCCGATTTCCCCCTGGACTTCATGAGGAGGAAAATTTCAAATGACGAGAGGCAGTGGCTGATCAGGGATTTTGATCTGGACGAGATTAAAGAAGCAGTTTGGAGCTGTAGTGGAGACAAGAGTCCGGGACCCGATGGATTTAACTTCACATTCTGGAGAGCGGCGTGGCACGTGGTTAAAGAGGACTTACTCCAGGTTTTGAAGGAATTTCATGAAAGCGGCAAAATACCGAAAGGTGGTAACGCCTCTTTTATTGTTTTGATTCCGAAGAAAGAAGGGGCTGGGTCGCTCGATGATTTTCGCCCAATTTCTCTTATCACTAGCTTGTTCAAAATTGTGGCTAAAATCCTGGCTGAGAGATTGAAGAGGGTTATGGGGTCGATCATTTCCGATAATCAAAGTGCTTTTGTCAAGGGTAGCTTCATCCTAGATGGGGTGGTTATCCTGAATGAAGCTATTTTTGAGGCAAAAAAGAAGAGAGTGGGCCGTATTTTCTTCAAGATTGACTTCGCAAAAGCATACGACTCTGTGCAATGGGATTTCTTGGATATGCTTCTAGATCGACTTAACTTTGACGGAGTTTGGAGGAAGTGGATTAAAGGGTGTCTGGAATCTGGAATGGCAAGTGTATTGGTGAACGGGTCATCGACGGGAGAATTCAAAATGGAGAGAGGTTTGAGACAGGGTGACCCATTGTCACCTTTCCTGTTCCTTATCGTGGCGGAAGGCCTTAACGAGTTCATTGAAAGAGCAACGGAGAGGCAGTTCCTGGTCCCGGCGAAGATTGGCAAGGATAAAGTGCCCATTTCACATCTACAGTACGCGGACGATACTATCTTCTTGTTGGAGGCAGATGACAAGAATATGGAGAGCGTAAAAAAACTCCTGATTCTCTTTCAGTTCGCCTCGGGTTTAGCTGTAAATTTCGACAAAAGTTGTCTTCTGACAGTGGGAGTGGATGAGGCAGTTGAGAGGAGATGGGCATCGCTCCTCATGTGCAAGATCGGTTCCTTTCCGTGCAACTACTTGGGTACTAAAGTGGGGGGGGCGCAGCAATGGTGTTGGAGATTGGAAGTTTTTGATTGAAAAAGTTTCAAACAAAGTGGCAAGCTGGAAGAAGAGACACCTTTCATTGGCAGGGCGAATTACTCTAGTCAAGTCGGTGTTGCAATCCATCCCGGTATATCAATTATCCCTCGCTTTCATACCTAAAGCGGTGATTAAGGAACTTAATTCACTGTTCACCAAATTTTTGTGGGGAGGAGGCACACAGATGGGGGGTATCACTTGGTTCAAGTGGAATGCCTTGTGCCTAAACAAGGATTCAGGAGGTCTGGGGTTTCGGAATATCGATTGGTTTAATCAGGTCCTGTTAAGTAAGTGGCTCTGGAGATTTTTAGGGGAGGGGAAAGCTCTGTGGGTAAGGGTGATCAAATCGATTTATGGGGGGCTAGTGTGGGGGGAAGGGGGTGAATGTTCGGTGGCGGGAAGAGGTGGACAGAAAGGGTGGTGGCAGAAAATTGTGGATAAGGTAGGAGGAAGGAGAGATCGGTGGTTCATCAATAATTTGAGGCGAAGAATTGGGGATGGGCTTGATACCAGCTTTTGGGAGGATGTGTGGGCGGTTGACAAACCCCTTAAGTTTGTGTTTCCGAGACTGTATAATTTGAGCCTGAACAAGAAAAGGCTGGTTGGTGAAAGTGGATTTTGGGAAGGAGGGTCGTGGGTGTGGAGGGTGGAGTGGAGGAGGGAGTTAAGGGAGAGGGAGAAAGGGTTTGCGGAGGATCTCCAGTTGGTTATAGCTGATTTTGTTCCTTGTGTAGATGTAATAGACGGATGGAACTGGAAGGCGACACCAGATGGATGCTTCACAATCAAGTCGGCATATGAAATTGTGGCAAAAACAAGAGAGGAGCAACAAGTTTTACCTTTGGAGATGGCAAAGGTTTGGAAGGCCCCAACACCAAATAAAGCCAAGGTGACGGCATGGAGATGTCTTAGAAACAGATTGGCAACATGTGATAATCTGAGTAGAAGAAATGTCCAGATCAGCGTGGAGGAGAGATGGTGCAATGCCTGTGTTTCTAGTGAGGAAACGACGGAACACCTGTTCCTCTATTGTCCTAAAGCAGCGGCGGTGTGGGACCAGATCTTTCAATGGCTTGACATCAAAACGGCAAATCCGAGAGGTATTTTTCAACACTTCATTTCTTTCATTGCGGCTGGAAAAAAGAAGAGAGAAAGAAGACTGCTTAAAGCTTTGTGGGTGGGAACAGTGTGGTTGCTCTGGGAAAGCAGGAATGATAGTCGTTTCCGGGACAAGGCTTGGGATATTGATAGACTTGTTTTACAGATTAAGGGGAGACTTTGGAGTTGGAACGAGGCCTACAAAATCGTGGAGTTAGGAATTACTTTTACTTCTTGGTGTTCCAAAGACTTCAAACTTGTTTTGTTGTTTTGATTGGCATTCCTGATGCCTTGATCCCTTTTCTTTTAATAAAATTTTTACTTTACTGATCAAAAAAAAAAAAACAACTGATACTCATTTTGAACAAATATTATTATTGATGAACAATTACTTTTGGTTGGTGTCATGATGTATAGATTTTTTTAGAATTTGGTTTAACGTTTGTCATGCTAATAGTTTAATTATTCGAATATTTATATACATATCAAAATATAAAAAGAAATTAATAAATAATTTACGACTGACGGGACATCTGGGTTTTTTTAAAAGGATTGAATTGTGTCGAATCAACAAGCAAGTAATTGATTCGATGTTCGGTCCGGATTTGAAAGCATTGAAAGGCAACAAGAAAACAAGCAGAAGACCTAATTATGAAAAAGAACACACCACTCCAAATGTGGCCTATAATATAATGTGTAGAAATATATATATATATGTAAACACAAATTTTATTGTATTCAATTTAATGAAATACAAAAATGTGTACAAATCCAAAATATATGGATTGAGATGAATTTGTTGTGGGTTGCGATTCTCTACTTTAATCCTCTGATTCTCCTCTTCAAACTTCTTCAAATCCTTGGAGGGAAATATAATTTCTTGATCTCCTCGAACTTGAATGTTGACTTGAATTTGATAACGTCAATCCAGAGGGCCTTATTTCTGAATCAAACGTTGACTTGGATGAATTTGATGAAGAACTCGTTGACTTCCTTGTAGAACGCCTTGAACCTTGAGCTTTGGACTTTATAACGTTGATGCAGAGGGCCTACGCCTTATTTCTGGATCGAGCGTTGAATTTGACTTGAGCTTTGGGTTGCTTCCACAAAGAACGCCTTGATTGTTGGAGATGACTTCGTTGTAGTGAATTACTCCTTCAATGCTTGAGCTCTCTAATGATTTATGTTCCTTTTGACTCCACAAATGACCCATATTTATAGGTGAAGAATGGAGTGGGCTGTGGGCTTTGGCCTGTCATATTGGGCTTTTAGGGCTGAGGTGGCGCGATTTGATTGGCTCCTCAATATTTGTATTTATCTACATAAAATTTTTAATATTTTATGTAGATATTCCACATGTCAATTTCTGATTGGTCAACAAATCCACATAATCAAATATTAATTATATATTTATTTAATCTTGGAATTATATTTAATTTAATTCCAAAATATAAAATAAAATATATAATTTCATATTTAATTTGTAATTTCCACATGGCAGGATTTAATAGGCTATAAATTTAATTGCCTACAAATTGCCCCATCGAGACTTGTTCATGGACATCTTGGATATTGGAAATGGACGAGTCTCGAACTTATTTAATAGTTTAAACTCATATTAAGGAGTTCTTGAATTTGAATTTGAATTTGACTTTGTAAATAGTTTATACTCATATTTAGGAGTTCTTGAATTTGAATTTGAATTTGACTTTGTAAATAGTTTATACTCATATTTAGGAGTTCTTGAATTTGAATTTGAATTTGTAAATAGTTTATACTCATATTTAGGAGTTCTTGAATTTGAATTTGAATTTGTAAATAGTTTATACTCATATTTAGGAGTTCTTTTTAAATTTTGAATTTAATAATGAGACCATTAGTTTTAATAGCCATTTCAAAGTCAAACTAATCATTTCCGAATGCCATCCTTTGCTCCAAAATAATTAAAAGAAATAACCTTATTTCTATTAATCAATTTCTTTCTTTTTCGAATGCCATCCTTCATAAATCAAAGTCAAATATGACTTGTACTAAATTTGGGCCACATAAAGCTTGATAGTCAAAAAATTAGAGGCCCAATTATGCGCTACTTTGGAGACGTACTTTATATCTATCAGTTGGTCTCTCCATCTTTATCTCTTCGCAAATGTACGACCTGCAGCTTGCAAAGTCTTTGGCTTTTAGGATTCCCCAATGACGCGATTCTTTCGCTGTTCCAATCTCTCCTCCATCTCCAAGAGATTTGCATCCTGAAAATCTTCTTCTGATTATGACCAAAGCTCCTGATGCGTCCCTATATTCTTGTGGACAAATGTGGGTATGATTTCATGGATACATATATAATAACTCATCTTATAGTTATCCATAAATATGAAACCATTTACGCAGCAATCATCAAACTAATCTTAAATTCAAATTTCAGATTCTTCAAGGTTATCAGCTGCTAATTCTGATAAGAATTTCGTAGGTTCCCCTTCAAGTAAAGACTTCTAACTATTGTAGGGAACTAGCACTATATATAGAGTGCTAAAGTTCATATTTTTTTTTTTCTACAAACTCAAGCTTGGATCGCAGAAATCCTCTTCCTCTTTCAATTTTCTTTCGTTGACAGCGTTGGGGTTGAATCTTGGTGAGTTCTTCTTCCCATAACTGTAAGAAATCTGTTTCTGTAGTCTGCCCTCCATATGTTCGATGAATTGTCTGACAGAAAAATAATCAACTTCAAGTTTGTTTTCTATCGAGTTTTGCTGCGATTTTTTTTTTTTATTGTTTTTCACAGATAATTGGAGATCCAGTATATAATCACTTGACTTTAAATGAAGTAGAGTGTGGAGAGAAGCAGCGGCGGGATGGGCTCCTTGTTGTTGCCCTGTTTTACCGGAGCTGCGCGCGTAGCGGCAGTCCCCAGAAGCAGCGGCGGTGCGGCTCTCCTCGCTGGTGCTATCCATCGGAGAATGTGTTGTGCTTCCAGCTAGGGAGACAAATGCGGAGCTTGGAGGTTAAACTCGCCGGATTACCATCAATGGCGTCGACATTTATGCAGCAATTCGCAAAGTAGAAGACCTTCGGGAAGCGATCGTCGAAGAAGTATTTGGAGGAGGCGCTGCACAAGAAGCTGTCCAGCGATGGCGGTGATGGAGGAATTCAGGCTTCGTTTTTTGCAGCAGTCATTGGCTTCTTTTTAGCGGGCGCGGCAGCAGTCGGAACCGGCTTGGAGCACGGAGGGATGGAGTTGAGAGGCTTCTCGCAGGATTTCAGGATGTGGGGACCGAAGCGGAGAAAACATGACGGCGAACCATGGCAGCAGTGCAACGTCTATCCCAGGCAACAACGGCGTCGACATATTTTGAAAAGAATGAGAGAAGTGGAGAGTGCAGACTCGATTATGTTTCTATGGCGACCTTCAGTTTGAGTGCGAGCGTTGGAGAAGCAGGGACAGCTTGTGGCAATCGCCGACTTCTTCGGAATGGACGCAGCAGCAGCAGGAACCGACTTTGAGCACGGAGGGATGGAGTGGGGTTGTACTCGGTGAGGGAGTTGCTTTGCTTGATCACATTCGAGCGTGGAGAGAAGCGGCCGTGGGAGTTGGATCTGGCTCCTCAATCAAATGACAGCAGCAACAACATGATTATGGTCAACCATCTGTTTCTCCATATTCTCAAAGTTATCCTGTGCGGCATTCGTCTCCTGTGGGATAGCTACACTCGTCAAGATTATGCCGTGACTTTCTTCTTCTTCTTTTTTTTTTTTTTTTTTTTTTGTAGGAATTGGTGATTTTGCACGCATCCATTGAAAAGTCGTGGAGTTTTTTTTTTTTTTTTTTTTTTTTTCATATAGAAGTTTTATGTTGCCCCAACTTCAACTATTATTCGAGTGCATTCAACCGAGGAATTTCGCTGATACAAATTGATGGAGTGCATTCAACCGAAGAATTTTGCTGATACAAATTCGAGGGATTTCTTCATCTACTCATCGGAGCTTCTCAATATGGATTGGATGATGTTTACCTTGCACCTTTAGGTGGCTCTCAATTGGCTTTTATTCAGATTCTGGGTGCGCTCGAATCTGGGCCATTGTGAGTCTTGCCTTTAAAGGTTTCTCGAGTCTAGTTTCAATGGAGTTGGTACTTTTAGCGAGCGCGTGCTTCCACTCCACTACTACCAGATTTAATGGAGTTGTTACTTTTGGCGAGCGCATGCTTCCACTCCGCTGCTAGGTGTTATAAAGCTCGAAGTTCGGCGTATACTTTGGAATCAAGGCGAAGTTCTCCGCGTCGGCGCATACTTTGGAAGCAAGGCGAAGCCCTCCCCATTGGCGTATACTTTGGAAGCAAGGCGAGACCCTCCACATCGACACATACTTTGGAAGCAAGGCGAAGCCCTCCACATCGACACATACTTTGGAAGCAAGGCAAGGCCCTTCACATCGACCCATACTTTGGAAGCAAGGAGAAGGTCCGCATCAACGTTCCCTATGCATCAACATTATAAAGTCCAAAGTTTAAGTCAGATCCAACATTCGAACAAAGCGAAGACCCTCCACGTCAACGTCATGAAGCTCAAAGATCAAGTCCAAGAAGATCGGATGCATATTTCTTCAATAAATCTCAAGGACTACTCAAAGATCGTTCAAGAATTAACTTGAATATTGGAGAGAGCTCTTTCAAAGTGTGTTGAAGCTAGATGTGGAAACGCGGAGTTTAAAATTGATCAAGAACGCTTTCAAGGTTTGGACCCGTTTTATTGAAGCTTTGTCAACTATTGGCTCTCTCATTGCTTCGTTTCTTCACTTGCATTTGTCCATAACTTTCGCGCAACATTTATTGCTTCTTCTGAATTAATGCAACATTTGGCTTCAGACATCCAAGCATAACAATCAATATGCCCACCATTTACTCATCAAATTTGAAGGATGAACAACTCCAAATCATGACTGAACTTAGAGATATCTAAGCTGCCTACGTACCATTTTGAAAGGGATCAAGTCAAAACGTAGTTCAAAGATCAATTTGAGTTTTGATGGGGGGGCGCCGTACACAGTTTATACTCTTGCGGGCCAGGAGTGACTATTTATTTTACCACTATATAGACAAAGTGGAGTATATAATAGTTTAACCACATAATTTACCTTTTGGTGGGAGAAGTTTAGCAGTTTAACCACATACACTTTCTTTGGTGGATACCGTACATAGTTTATACTCATATGGGCCAGGAGTAACATGCAGTTTAGGCTCGTGCGTCATGGAGCTGTCTTCTTTTTGTTTTTCAGGGATAGTAGCGCTTCAAGAACTTTCCATTTATGAGCCCAACTCTCACATTGTCTTCCGAGAGCAACTTATATGCCCCATTGGCGTAGACTTCTTTTGAGAGGCGGGTTAGATAGTATTCCAATCTTTGTTGAGCTTCTAATCTCTTCTCATCCAAAGCTTCCAATTCTTTGAGGTGCAAGCGTGCATTATCCTCTTCAACTACTATCTCTTCGCATGAGGTGATATGGTTTGACGTGGCAACATTTTCATCTTGCTGGCGAGGACTCTTGAAATCAACACACATCCTTATTCTTCCATTTCTCTGGCGTATGAAGACCATATTCTCTGTAATGCTTGTTGTGATAACCCCACTTCTAATGAGACTTGCAATTTCTTGGCGCACTTGACTTTGAGCAGTATGATGAACTAGATTACTAGCACTATTAGTAGTGTAGTAAGATGAAGCCACACTTTCTCTATCTTCTTTGTCTTCGAGCATCTTTGAATCGGAAGAAGCTATATTTTCTCTATCTTCTTCATCTTCGACCGTCTTTGTAAGGATAACAGTCTTCATTCTGGCTTTCAATTCTCTCCCACATGTCACAAGTAAAGTGGTACATCTTTTCATACGAGAAGGGATCGAGCTCCTTAGCTTCTTTGTCATGTGCAGTCCATAACTCCCTTTTGTCTTGCCTCTTTTCCATGATTTGTCTTTGCCAAGTCTTTTAAAGACAGATGCTCGTTGAACTTCTCTTGTACCTATCCTTTTGAAAGCAGAAACTCTTTGAATGCTTGAATATTCCTTGATTTGTTGGGTGCTGGCATAGTTACTAGTAGCTCTTTTAATGGCAATACGAATGGGACTCTGCACTGCATACCCCAAGCCTGCTTTGGGGTTTTGGCTCGTGTTACTGGTCTTTGACTTTGACATAGAGCTTTCTTGAGGATTGTATCCAGCATTCACAAGAAGTGTATATGCCTTCGGACCAAAGTGCTTTGACAGTTCTTTGTCTGAGAGATCCCCGTGCTCTGTGGTGCCATTTTTCTTTGGTTGGAAAAACTCTTCAAGCGGTTGGAGAATTGGCTTCTTGGCATCAATCTTCGTTAAAGGCATTGTAAATCCTTCCATCTCCAAAAATGATTCTGCCTTCTTCTTCTCCTGGCAAGATCCCGACTCATCATGCGGTGTTGTGACTTTGGTTCTCTCCAAATAAAATTTTGCATCAGCAAAGTGTGACTCTGCTTCCGTAAACGGCCTTTGATCACCAACCACTTTTCTTACAACACCATTTTGATGATACTTGAAGCATTGATGCAATGTTGAAGGAATAACACCATTCTCATGAAGCCATGGTCGACCGAGAAGCATGTTGTAGGAGGTCTTAGCGTCAATCACGTGAAGCAGCGTCGTCGAATCCATATCCTGCATTAGCAATCGCAGCCTTATAGTGCCAAGAGCTCTCTGTCCTTCATGGTTGAAACCTTGAATCATTAATCGGCTACTTGATAGTTCATCCACTTGAATCCCCAATTGCTTCAAAGTCCTTAGTGGCAAAATGTTGACCGCCGAGCCTCCATCAATGAGAATTCGATTGACCTTCTGCTCCTGGGTGTAGCAACTCACGAACAATGGTCTGTTATGAAGTTCAGATCCAAGCTGCAAATCTTCATCGGAGAATGTGATTGCCAAGACATCATCATCTTCATTCGTATTTAGCTTGAATTCTTCATCTACTTGATTGGATGTATCATACAGAGCACCAACACCTTCTATTATGTCACTCAAGTCATTGGTGGCGACATTTGCAGTAGCACAATCTTCTTCAAGGGTTATCTTTCCTTCACGAGCTAATCGCATGACTTTGTCTTTGAAGATGAAGCAATCATGTATGGGATGTCCAACCAATCGATGGTATTTGCAATATTTTGGGTCATCCGTTCGTCCTGCCTCGTTTGGTCGCTTCATTTCTGGCAAATCGACAAGCCCTTCTTTGAGCAAGTCATCAAAAATTCCTGAAACATCAGAGTCTAAGAATGGGTATTGTTTTTGCTGCATTTCCTTCAAAGTAAGCTTTCTTTGCCCCATATCTCGGGAAGAATTTTGGTTGCCTTCCTGACTCGCTTCTTTCTTTAGAAATTTCACAGACGTTGCCTTCACTGCCATAGATTCTTTTGTTGGTTCTTTGGATTTGAATTCTTGCTTGAATTTACGAGGCTCTTGGATTGGTGGCCCTTCGATTCCACTCACCGCCATACTCAATTCCATGTCATGAGCTCTAGTCGCCAGTTCTTCGAATGTTCTAGGTTGAATTCCTCGCAAGATGTATTGTAAACCCCAATGCATCCCTTGAATACACATCTCAATAGCGGATGATTCAGATAATCGGTCTTTGCAGTTGAGGCAGAGGTTTCTCCATCTATTGATATAATCAATCACCGGCTCTTCCTTGAATTGACGAGAACTTGTGAGTTCCACCATGCTGACAGTTCTTCTAGTGCTATAGAAGCGATTGAGGAATTCATGCTCTAGTTGCTCCCAACTATCAATTGAGTTTGACTCCAAGTCCGTATACCAGTCAAAAGCATTTTCCTTGAGTGAGCGAACAAACTGCTTGACCAAATGATCTCCATAGGTGCCAGCGTTATTGCATGTTTCAACAAAATGAGCCACATGTTGTCTAGGATTGCCTTTTCCATCGAATTGTTGAAACTTGGGAGGCTGATAGCCAAAAGGCATCTTTAATTGGTCAATCCTTTTAGTGTAAGGCTTAGAGTAGATCATGGATGACTTCGAGTTACCACTAGCCTTCATCGTTCCTTCAATAAACTCCTTGAGTTGATCAATCTGAATGAAACCATCGGCAGAGACTTCGATGTTCTTAGGAGGTGTCTTTTCTTCGCGGCGCTTTTTGAATGACTCTGAATCATCGCTTTCTTCATCTTTCTCGTCATTCACTCGACTTCCTTCTCCTTTCTCTAAGATGAGCTTTGAGATCTTGGCGTCTTGCTCCAATATATGCTTGTTCATGTTTTCAACAAGCTTAGCTAGGCCAGCAATTTGTTCCTCTAGAGTAGAAGCATTTGTCACCATGACGGGAGCTTCAAGAGAGTAGCTAGCGGCTGAATACTCCTCACTTGCTGAAGCAGACCTGGAAATTTCCTCCAATAGCCTAGCTTTGCCTCGAGTGATAACACCAATGTTCTCCAAAGTGATGTTTAGAGCAGCACTTGAAGCTTTGTTCTCCATTTGAATTTGCTTGAGTTGTTGTTGGTGAAGAGGAGAGATGAGAGGTAGAGAAGTCCCACCGGGCGTGCCAAAATTTGTAAACACAAATTTTATTGTATTCAATTTAATGAAATACAAAAATGTGTACAAATCCAAAATATATGGATTGAGATGAATTTGTTGCGGGTTGCGATTCTCTACTTTAATCCTCTGATTCTCCTCTTCAAACTTCTTCAAATCCTTGGAGGGAAATATAATTTCTTGATCTCCTCGAACTTGAATGTTGACTTGAATTTGATAACGTCAATCCAGAGGGCCTTATTTCTGAATCAAACGTTGACTTGGATGAATTTGATGAAGAACTCGTTGACTTCCTTGTAGAACGCCTTGAACCTTGAGCTTTGGACTTTATAACGTTGATGCAGAGGGCCTACGCCTTATTTCTGGATCGAGCGTTGAATTTGACTTGAGCTTTGGGTTGCTTCCACAAAGAACGCCTTGATTGTTGGAGATGACTTCGTTGTAGTGAATTACTCCTTCAATGCTTGAGCTCTCTAATGATTTATGTTCCTTTTGACTCCACAAATGACCCATATTTATAGGTGAAGAATGGAGTGGGCTGTGGGCTTTGGCCTGTCATATTGGGCTTTTAGGGCTGAGGTGGCGCGATTTGATTGGCTCCTCAATATTTGTATTTATCTACATAAAATATTTAATATTTTATGTAGATATTCCACATGTCAATTTCTGATTGGTCAACAAATCCACATAATCAAATATTAATTATATATTTATTTAATCTTGGAATTATATTTAATTTAATTCCAAAATATAAAATAAAATATATAATTTCATATTTAATTTGTAATTTCCACATGGCAGGATTTAATAGGCTATAAATTTAATTGCCTACAATATATATATATATTATATATATATATATATATATATATATATATATATATATATATATATATATATGTTTTCACATTGCTATATATATAACACCTTCCTTCTGCTTGCTTTTTCGTTTCTGATTTCTTCGTTTTGTTTTTACGTTTAACTTTCTTTAGTCGTATAAAAAACCCAACTTTGTACAAAATTCTTATTTGTTGACGTCCATTTATGATCGCATCGCATGATCAATTAAACCTGCAAAATTATTGAGTGATAGTAAATATTAATAGCCACAAGTAATGGCCACGGTGGATGTGATGAGGTTGAACATGGCCGATCGACGGCGGGGCCCGCGTGTCCGGGCGAGGCGGTGCAAATGGCGGTCTGGCCATGCGGCGCTGTCTGCTCAACCATCTCTTTGCGGTCCCTTTTTCCCATTCTCTTCTGCCCTACCACTATTTAAATGCCTCTTGCAACATCTACATGTTTTGACTTGCAATTGCCTCGTATATATCATAAGCATAATGTATTAATGATAAAGCATATGATGAATAATTTCAAAGTTTTGGCTTCATTTGGACAAATTCAGATTATCTCCTCTCTTTTACTACCATATATATCTTCTACTAATTAACATTCCTGAGTGATTGACATGAATCAATATTAACGATTTAGAATTCAGGATTTATAATATATATATATATATATATATATATATATATGTGTGTGTGTGTGTGTGTGTGTTGGAAAAAGTTGTATTATATGGTTATAAAAACCCATAATTATTTATGGTAAATTCATTGAGATTTGTCCGAAACTTAATTGTAGATTTGGAATCTACGTCTCGAGCACATAAATTTAATATATTTGATTGTTCATTTTCAAGTTGAAATAAATGAGCAATTAATGCATAAAGTTTGATGCTTGAGAATGTGAGAAATGAAGTAACCGGCATTGAAAAATTAAAGAAGTCTAAGACCATTTATAAGTGTTATCTCGTTAAAAGGAGACAATCAAGTGTGCAACAAAATTGGCCTTTTGTGTTAGCCATTTTATGACTAATCCAGTTTCTTACATGAAAGCACCATCTGAGCACATGCTCGTTGCACTTGTCGTAATGGGTGCGCTTTACATGCGAGCATTGCCGCGAGAAGCATTGAGTAGCCTTTAATTTTAGCAAAATGACTCGTAGAAGCGGCTCGATGATGGTCTGGATGATGCGATCATGGCTTGTACCATACGCGGTTCGATGTGGTGTGTACGTGAACGTGTAACGGTGAACGATCATGTGGTGCAGAGACAGTGGAATTGCGCCACATGACACATAGTGGTGTGTGCTTAACCCAGGCGCATCCACTGAACCAATGCTTCTGTTCGAGCCAGGATCAAAGAGTCATTTTTGCAAAATTAAAGAGCTAATTGTTAAAATAGGACCGTAACTTTTAGTGTTTTTCAAAAAGATGACTATATGTTACGTAATTTGAAAATAAGGACTATATATATGTTACGGAATTTGAAAATTAAATGAGGACTATAGTTTCCATTTTTTACATTTACACTCCTATTTCGGGTTGTGATGTGATGGAAGCTATAGTCCTCATTTTCTAACTTTGTAACGCATAGTCCTTATTCTGTAACACATAGTTCTTATGTTCAAACATTGTAACATATAGTCCTCTTTTTAAAAAATACCGAAAGTTACGGTCCTGTTTTAACAATTAGCTCCAAAATTAAAGGGCGTTTGGTTAAGCTTCTTTCAGAGGGTTTATAAACTCCAATCTTATTAGATATTGCAAGAATTTATCGGGTGTAATGTCTGAATAGTTTATAGAAGTTAAAGTTTTTGGATAAATGAAGTTAAGAGAGTGAATTGTGAGTTAAAGAGAAATGAAACTAGATAGGTATATGTTGAAAAAGATAAAATATTGTAGAGTTATTTTCATAAAAAAAAATGTTATAAGATTATGAAAAATAGAATTTAAGGTTGATTAGGATTTTTTTTTTTAGAACTTATAAGTTGTTGGGGCTTATTTTTAGAGCTTATAAACTAATTAAAAGCTTATTTATCAATTTCTCAAAAATTTATAAGCTTTTAAAAAACTTATAAACTCAACTAAACATCCGGCCCACCGGCCTATGAACCGGGAGAAACTTGGACAGCTAGTTGAAAAGAGTGTTCTAATAATTTTGGCCCAAGAGGCTTTGGAGCTGGAACAAAATCTTCCATGTGGTCGATTCCAATGTTCCTTTTTCCTTGTGGTGCTCTAACGAGTACGCACCACTTGTTTGATGTTTTTGGTACTCCTGGTACCGCCCCAGTTTTTTAATAAATTTTTAATTGATCAAAAAAAAAAAATAATAATCTATGTTTGAGTGCTCCAAAATAATTTAAGTGTATAATGAATATGTTGATGATGTTACATGTAAAAGAGGAGCAGGAGATGTTGCTTAACGCGTTAATGCTACAAGAAATTATTTAATCGAAGAATGGTTTTAGTCCCTACAACTTCATATAATTCATAAGCAGGAGGCATAAAATTGACGTATGTACTTTTGCTGGGTTGACTTCAAATGGAGCTGTCGATGATGTGATTACCTAAAGTAACTTAATATACGTGGGAAAATGATTTGTTGACTCTAAGGAATATGATCAAATAGAAATTTCCCATGCATGTAAGAATTAGGAATTATCCATCTCCACCGATTCAGTTTTGTCTCATATACGATTTCAAAAGAGGTGGTCTTGGGTACACTCGGATTGATCCGTACCCAAATCATAACCCGCATCCTGATCAAAACTCGCATTCGGACTTAAATCGTACAAATGACACTATTCGGTTATACAAATGACACTGCGTATAAATAATATTATAACATTGTAAATAGCATTGTGTACACTATTCAGAAATATAAATGACACTTCCTGTAATTGACACTATAAGATTGTAATGACATTATAATATTTTAAAAAACACTATCAGATTGAAAATGACACTATAATAGTTTAAAATGTTATCGTATCATTTATATAATTCAATAGTATCAATTATAAGCAGTGTCATTTACACGATTTGGGTCAAGACGGGCGGGTCAGAATTTGAGTACGGATCAATTTGGGTGTACGGCAGAGACGGATCTAGAGGCAGGGCAGCCTCGGCGGTCGCCCGGTCAATTTTTTTTTTTATTACCTATATATATGTATATTTTGATGAAATCTCGGCGATCGCCCGGTCTGTTTTCTTTACTAAAAATTCATTAAAATCATCCGATGAAATCTCGCCCAATCCTAATTAAATTCTTAGATCCGTCCCTGAATTGTACGGTACACCCGGGTGTACATGAAATTTTGTGTTTTATATATATATATATATATATATATATATATATATAGGGTTGGGTTCCGGTGGATCCCTATGCTTATAATAGATCCGTAGATCCAAATCTAGACCACACATTTATGACATGTGGCGCATCAAGATGGTGACACGTGGCAAGGCATTTCAAGGCAAAATCTGGAGAGGGGTAAAATTGGAATGTAATTTTCGAAATTAAAAAAAAAAAAAATAGATTTTCTCAAAATAGGTATATTTTAAATGCATAAACTTTCATACGAAAATGCATGAACTTTCATATAAAAATGCATAAAGTTTCATATAAAAATGCA
Source organism: Salvia miltiorrhiza (assembly GCF_028751815.1). Taxonomy (NCBI): domain Eukaryota; kingdom Viridiplantae; phylum Streptophyta; class Magnoliopsida; order Lamiales; family Lamiaceae; genus Salvia; species Salvia miltiorrhiza. Next base: position 41,078,694 of record NC_080387.1, read on the forward strand.
TAAGATTTCACACCACCCCAACCCCACCCCCCACACCCCTGAACCCCACCCCACCCCACCCCACCCCACCCCAGAATCCCACCCCCACCCACCCCCTACCCCCCCACCCCCCCACCTCACACCCCCAAAAAAAAATTATTTTTTTAAAAACTGATTTTCTGACCACTGACCCACCCCTACCCCCCACCCCCCACACCAAAATTTTTTTTTTATTTTTTTATTTTCTCAAAAACTGATTTTCTGACCACTGACCCCCCCACCCACCCACCCCCCACCCCACCCCCAAATTTTTTTTTTTTGAAAATCAATTTTTTAAAAAAAAAATTTGGGGTGGGTGGGGGGTGGGGGTGGGCCAGCAATCAGAAAATCAGTTTTTGAAAAAAAAAAAATTGGGGGTGGGGGTGGGGGTGGGGGGTGGGTGGGGTGGGGTGGGGGTGGGGCAGGGGTGGGGTGGCGAAACTACCAGATTTATTAAAATGAAATGCATTTTTTGTATAATTTAATGCATTTTTATGTGAAAACTTTATGCATTTTTGTTTAATTTTATATGCATGTGAAACATGCCTATTTTTGGGGGGTGGTAATGGGGAGGGTTGGGGGGTGGTGTGGGCTGGATTGGGGGGTGGTATGGGGTGGGGTGGTGAAAATACCAAAACTGGAAAAATTAAATGCATTTTTCTGTTTAAAGTTATGCATTTCATGTGAAAACTTTATGCATCTTTGTGTGAAACTATATGCATCTAAAATATATCTATTTTGAGAAAATCTAAAAAAATATATATATTTTTTAATTATTAAATCCGAAAATTACATTCCAATTTTACCCCTCCAGATTTTGCCTTGGAATGCTTGGAAGCTCCTTGCCACGTGTCACCATCTTGATGCGCCACATGTCATAAATGTGTGGTCAAGATTTGGATCTAGGGATCTATTATAAGCATTGGGATCTATATGATCTCATTCCTATATATATATATATATATATATATATATATATATATATGCAGCTATTGGTTCGTGGATAAAATTAATAAAATTGAAGGATGCACTTAATTTTGAGGTGATAAATAATCACTAGGTTGAGTGATTAGTATGGGTCTTAGTTATCATATCCAGGCTGAATCATTCAAATAATTAAAGATTTGATTAATTAAGTTGGATCAAATTGGATTTATGAGATTTGGTTTGATTTAGTATTTGAAAAATATAATTTGATTTAACATTTAAAAAATTATGATTTACTTTTTAGATTTATTATTTTAAAACAATATGGACATGGTTAGATTCTTGCTGGTACGTTGGAGCAATCATATACTCCTTAGTAAAACCCAGAGACAACGTTGCACATCAGATGATGATCTAAAGTTGAAAAACTTTTAGAAACTGAAAATATAATTCAATTGGAAATATAAATGGGCACCCATGATCGGGCGTAACATATATAGTTTATCGGCTATATTTTTGCTTTTGAATTCAAACTAGGGATGGTAATCGGGTACGACGGGTACGGATAGTGACTATCCATACACATACCCACGAACTAAATGGATAGTGGTTGCTAACCACGAAACTATCCATGGATATCAAATGGTATCCAAACCCGCTATCCGCGGATACCCGCTACCCGTCGGGTATCCGCGAACCCGCTATCCGACGGATATCCGTCACCCGCTATCCGCCGAATACCCACTATCCGCTGGATACCCACGAAATAGAATTTAAATATAAATTTACAACAAATTTAATAAAAAAAAATCAACACAAATAGTATAATTCAAATCCACAAAGAACAATGTTTAAATTCAAATTCACAAAGAACAATATTCAAATTCATCAACTAATTAAAATATAAAATCCAACAAAGAACAATGTCTATAATTGCTCGACAGTAGAAATACTAGCCCATAATTTCAAAATATATATTCAAAACCCTTATTTCATAGAATTTTTTGTGGATATTTGACGGGTAATTGACGGATAATTGATGGGTAATTGGCGGGTATTTTTCGCGGGTAAACGGGTTTCGCGGGTATGGATAGTAAGTATCCAAACCCATACCCACGAACTAAATGGATAGTGAATTGCACCCACGAAACTATCCGTGGATATCAAATGGTATCCAAACCCACTCTAATGGGTTCGGGTTTTCGCGGATATCCGCTACCGCCGGGTAGATTGCCATCCCTAATTCAAACTTTAAAAAGAAAAAAGAAAAACAAAAGTTGAGGGAGAAGAAAACTAATTAAAAGAGAAAAAGAAAATTTGGTAAGTACACAAAGGATTATAGGAAGCCAAGCCATGGGCAATTTGCAGTGATAAAATCTATGAGAGGGATCGATGGATACAAGTAGTGGAGAACTTGTCCTCAATCACATGGGAAGGTCCTCTAGTCCCCTCATCGACATATATATATGTTAATCCATCACATATATATAAAGATAAGAAACATTTTCTTTTAACTTCTTCTACAATGAGTAGAAATAAAAATATAAGTATCACATCTATATATATAAAAGTAAAATAACATCTATCCTACGTGGCGTAATAGAATCACTCTATTCAAATTTTTCTCAATTCTCATTCATTCTTATTTTTTCTAAATTTTTAATCAATAAATTTCTATATATCTAATTTCGAACCTATCATCAACAAATTTCTATATCTAATTTCTTATGCATTAATTATATCCCAATCATATATATCTAATTTCGGCTTCATGCAGCCACGTTTGAGGTCTTATTTTATTATCTTTATTATAGATAGACTCAAATTCTTAAATAAATCTCAAATTCCTAGATAAATTAATTTCTTATGTATTTTAATCTTAATCTAAATATATATTTTAAAAAATATATATTACCATGATAATTTATTAATATTATTTTAATTCAAATAAAAAATATTAAAATATAAAAATTACTAAATATTTGTATCTATGTATTTATCTTAATAATTTTATCTTGCATTGTTCGAATTAGTCCTCATTCCTTAGTAGATGTTATATAAAGGCGACTATAGTAAATTAAGTTCAGCGATAATAACAAAAATTTATTAATTTATTCTAAATCCAAATACCTTGATAGAATACGACATAATTTTTGTCAATTATATTAGGCTAATTAAAACTAATGTAGTAATAGATCATTTTTCTATGGATTACATACTTTACAAGACGACACAGTAAGGTTAAATGGCTTATCTTGATTGATTTTGTGAACATTTAAATGTAATTATGTATAGTTAGGATATTTTCATGAAAATACTATAATACAACATATAGGGAAGGAAATAAGGCTGATAAAAACAATAGATATTTTTGTTTGATTTAGTGATAATTCGAATAAGACATATTGGTACACATTTTTGTTTCAGGCAAATGCTTCTGGTTCAGATGCAGAAGAAACCAAAGAATTTGCAGAGTGGATACTTAAAAGAGGTGACGGTACAGCCGGACATAGTCTTGGTGATGGAGAATCTGTTGTGGCATTATCAGAAGATATCCTTATACGCGATGCAACAAATCCTATTTCAGCTATAGTGGAAAACACATACAATGACATCATGAATAATGCATTTGATCCAGAAATATTTAAGAATAGAGCTATCTTGACCCCACCAATGAGATGGTTGATACAATCAATGATTACGTCATGTCTATGATGTCTAGCAAGGAAAGGATTTACCTAAGTTCAGACAATATTTGCAAAGAAGATGGACAAGTGGACCTTGATGAACAGGTACGGTTGAATATCTCAACACAATCAAGTGTTTAGGATTACCGAGTCATGAAATTAAATTGAAAGAATGATGCATAATAATGCTTCTAAAAAATATTGATCCATCTAATGAGCTTTGCAATGGCACTAGGCTGATAGTAACTCAACTTGGGGAACGTGTAATTGAAGGCAAACTCATTTCAGGAAAAAATGCGGGCAAGAAGTTTCCCGTAGCTAGAATGATTATGAGTCCATCAGATTTCGCTAAATTTCCAATTCGGTTTCAGAGAAGGCAATTTCCTGTGAGTGTTTGTTTTGCTATGACAATAAATAAAAGTTAGGGACAATCTCTTTCAAATGTAGGATTATACCTACCGAAACCAATTTTTAGTCATGGACAACTCTACGTGGCAATCTCAAGAGTCACTAGAAAAAGAGGTCTAAAGATTTTAGTATGTGATAAGAGTGGTCATACGCAAGACACAACAACTAATGTTGTGTATGATGAAATTTTCGATAGATTATGAGGTAATTGCAAATTTAATATTTTATTCAAACTTTAAAAGTTTTAAGTCATTAACGATATTATTTAAAATATTTTTTTTTTTCATATATTTTGCTAGGTTGATTTGATATGTGTGTGCTGCTTGTGCTTGGAGGGAAGAAAGGTGCAATAAATCCCATCATATTTTTTCATGTTCATAGGTAAAATATGTTATATGAGGATTGTTGAGCCGGGTCGGTTTGAGGATGATAGTTAGGCCGGAGTTCTTGAAACTGACCTTCCCGTTCCTCTTTCCTTTCCTTTTTGTTTTCGTTTTAGACGAGTACTCTTTTTTCCTTCTATGGTTTTTCCTACCGGGTTTTTCGTAAAAGGGTTTTAATGAGGCTCGGCCCTTAGTCTGCTTCTTTTGTGCTTTCAAAGGTTTCTTAGGTTTTTCTTTTCTTTTATATATAATCGCATTATAATAATGTGTTATATGAGAATGGATATATTTCATCTTTTACTCTATCATGTTTCGGCTTGGGACTTCGGAATTTGCTTCTTCTTCTTGTTTTGGAGGGGGGGGACAGAAGTTGACCTTTAAGCATCGGAAATTTCTAAAATCATCATAATCAGATTGGATTGGTGGAAGTGTCTAAAATTAGTTTCTTACAATTACCTTCTGAGTTGAGAGAATTGTTTGACTAAATATTAGTAAAAATATATTTAGTTAACATCTTTTACTTTAAAACAAATTTATTTAATGCTTTATTTTAGTGAAAAAAATCATCAAATAAAAACTATATTGAATAATTACAAATATTTTTATATTTTCATTTATTCTCGTCGATTTTTCGACGGGTTACCGACTAGTAAATAGGTAAAACCACTCTAGACAAGCACACACTGCGCTTTTAAATACTCCCAGATCTTTTATAGTTCCTATTATTAATTTTGCTTGATTTATATCTTATTGAAAGGATAACATTGGAAAAATCTCAAGCTATCAAACTCAATTATATATTTTATTAGTGATACAAAGTAAACGTCACTCTAAGAATATTAAAGTAACCACATACCTAAGAACATATATACTCCCTTCGTCCACGAAGTTTGTATGGTGGAGCCGTGGAGTGGAGGGCATGATTTTTTATAAATAATTAGGAAGTGTGTATAAAGTGTAAAGGATGGTCCATCAAAATTAATTGAGTGGAGATAGGATCCACCGAAGTTGATGTATTAAATATTGATTGAGTATTTTGTAAATATTGATGAGTGTGAATGGGTGTAAACACAAATTTTATTGTATTCAATTTAATGAAATACAAAAATGTGTACAAATCCAAAATATATGGATTGAGATGAATTTGTTGCGGGTTGCGATTCTCTACTTTAATCCTCTGATTCTCCTCTTCAAACTTCTTCAAATCCTTGGAGGGAAATATAATTTCTTGATCTCCTCGAACTTGAATGTTGACTTGAATTTGATAACGTCAATCCAGAGGGCCTTATTTCTGAATCAAACGTTGACTTGGATGAATTTGATGAAGAACTCGTTGACTTCCTTGTAGAACGCCTTGAACCTTGAGCTTTGGACTTTATAACGTTGATGCAGAGGGCCTACGCCTTATTTCTGGATCGAGCGTTGAATTTGACTTGAGCTTTGGGTTGCTTCCACAAAGAACGCCTTGATTGTTGGAGATGACTTCGTTGTAGTGAATTACTCCTTCAATGCTTGAGCTCTCTAATGATTTATGTGCGTTTTGACTCCACAAATGACCCATATTTATAGGTGAAGAATGGAGTGGGCTGTGGGCTTTGGCCTGTCATATTGGGCTTTTAGGGCTGAGGTGGCGCGATTTGATTGGCTCCTCAATATTTGTATTTATCTACATAAAATATTTAATATTTTATGTAGATATTCCACATGTCAATTTCTGATTGGTCAACAAATCCACATAATCAAATATTAATTATATATTTATTTAATCTTGGAATTATATTTAATTTAATTCCAAAATATAAAATAAAATATATAATTTCATATTTAATTTGTAATTTCCACATGGCAGGATTTAATAGGCTATAAATTTAATTGCCTACAATGGGTTTAAAATATAAGAAGTAATTTTCAACAAAGGAAAACATACAGTCTTAATGAAGGGACGGAAATAATATTAGGCATACAATTTTCGTGAACGGGAGTATTTTTTTGTCCACTTCAAGTGTTGATGTACACAAATACTCTTTCAATTTCGTTTTTATCGTGGTATGCTATACATGGAAGTTTTTCATGTGACTAATTAATGGACATATTCGATAAAAATTACTATTACTTTCATCCCATGAAATTAGTTCTTTTTTTAACATTCACAAGAATTAAGAAAATGCATTTAATTTTATTAAAAATAAAATTTATATACATTTGTTCTATTTTGTCCGTATTTACTCTTTTACGTATAATTTTTACAAATAATGAGTAAGATCATTTCGGTAAAAAAAAAAAATGTTCCCACACTACTCCAAGTGACTAGTTTTCAGTATTGTCAAGAAAAATCTTTATTATAGATTTGAACCCATGATTCAACTTACCGACTAATAGTCTAATACAGGCAAGAAATAGTTTTTTTCCGTTATTCACATGGAATTAAGATTATATGAATCTCTCCTTGTCTGAGATCAAATGTCATATCATGATTTTGTCATTTAGATTAAAAGGCAAGACATGATAGGGATATCTTCAATTTTGTATTAAATGTTGAGCACATAAACACCTGCATGTTCTCCTCAAACAAAATTCCATCTCTGCATTTAATGCTTCATTTCCCCTTCCTAATACTTATATGCATCGCCTTCTCACATTCCCAAAGCAACACAACTCTTCTCCTCTCAAATATATAGCATTCCAGTATTAATTCAAATAATCTGTATTATTATTATGGCTGCACTACTAGCTTATTATCTGGTTTTGTATCTTTATTTGCATGCATGCACCGCTAGACTTCTAATGGTTTTGGATAAAAAATCTGTTGCTGGTCAACTTCAATTTCGGAGCAAGGTTAGATTTGTGAATTTACTCTTACGTTCAATTTTAAGCTTGTATATTTTAGAGAGATTCATGCAAAATTTGAGTTTTGGAGTGACTAGGATACCTCTGGTGCAGGAATCAAACATCGTTGATCAGTTGGATAATAACAAGTTTTTATCAGCTCAAAACAATGAAGGTTTGTGAGAAAGCTATTTAATTAGCTATATAGCATACTTCTATTATTCTATGTATAGATTTATGCTAAGCGCGGCGAACCTCCCCACCCCATGCTTCTATATATAGATTTGTTGGAATTTAAGAATATAAATGGAGAATTTTATTTGATTAGCTAAAGGAAATTTGGAGAAGTTAATTGGAGAGATTTTGGAGTAAGTGCACTAGTGTATTAAGATGTGGACGTGTGTATTTGGAGAGAGAGTTTAGCAATAGTAACCAATTTTCTTTTCCTTCACTGCACACTTTTCTTCACACACCATCACTAATTCATACAACACATATATATAATACACAATGTCGGCTACTTTTCCTTAACCGACTTTAATTAACTAGTCTAGATAATTCTACTTCTAGACAATTCTTTTACTTCCTTTGTTTCTAGATTTTTCTTTTACAAATATCTTTACTTAAAAATCAAGTTTATTTATATTTCAACACTCCCCCTTAAACTTGATTTGTCATTCCGAGCAAACTTCTCAGCTTGATAAAATCTTCATGCTTAAGTGGCTTTGTGAAGATGTCTGCAACTTGATCTTGTGATTTCACGTATTCCACTTGAACTTCTTTCTTTGCGATGCATTCTCTGATGTAGTGGAAGCGGGTGTCAATGTGCTTGCTTCGATTATGAAACACTGGATTTTTGGATAGCGCGATTGCCGACTTGTTATCCACGTAAATAGTTGTTGGCTCCTTTTGTGGCCATCCAAGCTCTTCCAGTAAACTCCGTAGCCAAACTGCATGGCAAACACTGGATGTAGCAGCCACATATTCAGCTTCACATGTTGACAGCGTGACTATGGGTTGCTTCTTCGACATCCAGGTGAAAGCAGTGTCTCCCATGAAGAACACGAATCCGCTTGTACTCTTCCGATCATCATTATCTCCAGCCCAATCGCTATCACTATACCCAACAAGCTTATAATCATCAGTACTTGAATAGAACAGGCCATAGTTGAGCGTACCTTTGAGGTAGCGAAGAATTCTCTTTGCCGCCTTAAAATGCGTAGTGGTTGGATTCTCCATATAGCGACTCACGAGTCCTGTCGCATAAAGAATGTCCGGCCTTGTGCAAGTTAAGTACCGTAAACTTCCAACCAAGCTCTTAAACAATGTCGGGTCCACCTTTTCTCCTCCATCATTCTTGGATAATTTGATCCCGCATTCCACTGGCGTGTTGATTGCTTTGCAGTCCTCCATTTTGAACTTCTTGAGAATTTCCTTGGCGTATCCTTCTTGTGTGATGAAGATCCCATCTTCGAGTTGCTTGACTTCCACGCCGAGATAGTACGCCATCAGCCCAATGTCGGTCATCTCAAACTCCTTTGACATGGCCTTCTTGAACTCTTCGATCATCTTTGGATTATTTCCTGTGAAAATCAAATCATCGACATACAAGCACACAATTAAGACATCTCCTCCATTGGCTTTCACGTAGAGAGCATGCTCGTGAGGGCATTTGGTGAAACCATTATCCTCCAAGTACTTATCGATCCTGCTATTCCATGCCCTTGGTGCTTGCTTTAGTCCGTATAGGGCCTTCTTTAACCTCAAGACTTTATCTTCTTGCCCTTTCACCTCGTAGTCCATTGGCTGCTTGATATAGACTTCTTTGTCTATATACCCATTCAAGAAGGCTGACTTGACATCCATTTGATAAATCTTCCATCTATTTTGGGCTGCAAGAGAGAGTATTAGTCTAATAGTTTCTAAGCGAGCGACTGGAGCAAATACCTCATCATAATCGATTCCAGCTCTTTGACTATATCCTTTCACGACGAGCCTCGCTTTATATCTTTCCACTTCACCTTTGGAATTCTTCTTAACTTTATACACCCACTTGACTCCAATGGCCTTGTGCCCTTTTGGTAGTGTCACGAGCTCCCATGTATCATTCTTCCTTATGGCTTTGATCTCTTCATCCATCGCGACTCGCCAATTTTCACTATCTGCTGCTTCTTCAAAGCTAACAGGCTCACAATCAGCAAATAGGCAAAATAAGGTAAGATCTTCTAACCTTTCAGTATCCTCATATATCTCGCCCAAACTCCTTGCTCGTGGTGTGGCTCTTTCATTTAAGAAAGATGGTGGCGAGTCTTCAGTGACTGGCACTGGTGAAGCTGGTGGAGTCACTGGCTCTTGTTGGACTTCTCCAATTTGCTCTTCTGCTCTTTGTTCTTCTAACTGTGGGATGTAGGTGAAGTCACCGTTGGAGCTGAAATCCCATACTCCTTCTTCGTCGAACTCCACATCTCGACTTATCACTGTTTTCTTGGTTTCTGGGTTATATAACTTATAGCCTTTGGAGCTAGAGTCGTACCCGATAAAGATGAATGCTTCGCTTTTATCGTCGAGCTTCTTCCTTCTCTCATCTGGTACATGCACGTAGGCTTTGCTCCCAAATACCTTTAGGTGGGAAATTCCTGGCTTTCTCCCGCTCCAGGCTTCTTGTGGAGTCATTCCCCACACGCTCCTTGTCGGCGATCGGTTGGATAGGTACACCGCGCACGCCACTGCTTCGGCCCAAAACTCTTTAGGCAGATTCTTCGTCTTTAGCATGCTCCTCGCCATCTCCATGATTGTTCTGTTTTTTCTTTCCGCCACTCCATTTTGTTGGGGGGATCTCGGAACTGTCAGGGGCCTTCGAATTCCATTTGCTTCGCAAAATTCTAGAAACTCCCTTGACGTGAATTCTCCGCCTCGATCGGACCTCATGGCCTTGATTTGTCGTCCGCTCTCCTTCTCCACGGCAGCTTTGAATTTCTTGAATGCATCAAATACTTCTGACTTCTGCTTCAAGAAATATACCCACGTTTTTCTAGAAAAATCATCAATGAATAGCAGAAAATAATTATTTTTACCGAGGGAGCTTGGATTTATTGGCCCACACACGTCAGCATGAATCAACTCCAGTGGCTTTTGAGCTCTTGAGCTTGACTCCTTTGGGAATGGCTTTCTGAACTGCTTCCCGAGTAGACAACCTTCGCAGAGTTGATCGGGATGTTTGATGGATGGTAGGCCTCTCACCATCTCTTTCTTTGATAGCAACTCCAAGCCGCCAAAATTTAAGTGCCCAAACCGAAGATGCCACAACCAAGACTTATCTTGGTAACACGCTTTTAGGCATTTTGCCATGTCATTTCGAATATTCAATAAGAACATTCTATTTTCAGACATTGGCACCTTGGCAATAAGATTATTTTTGCCATCTCTTATTGAAAGGTTATAATCTCTCATGTGAATATCATAACCTTTCTCCAAGAGTTGTCCCAAACTCAAGATATTATTTTTCATATTGGGCACGTAATAAACGTTGGAAATAAATTCATGATTTCCATTCTTCAAGCGGATTAAAATTTTTCCTTTTCCTTTAACTGGAATTTTAGATTCATCACCAAAGGAGACATTGCCACTTACTGATTCATCGAGCTCCACAAACATGTTTCTCTTCCCGCACATGTGATTGCTAGCACCAGTGTCGAGGTACCACGTGTCATCTTGTCTTCCAGCTTCTCCTTTATATGCCAGAAGCACACTACCAATATCTTGATTTGTACTTTCGGCGTAATTGGCCTTCTCTTCAATCCTTACTTTTTCACTTCTGCACTCGGAAGCATAGTGCCCAAATTTATGACAATTATAACACTTTATTGAGGATTTATCGTACCTCGACTGCGGGTTGCTCCTCCCTCGACCACTTGTAAACTCCTTTCTTTCACTACTGTTGACGAAGCCTGCTCGTCCTCGTCCACGTCCACGACCTCTTCCTCGATCTTGACCTTGACCACGTCCTCTCCCAAATTGTCCATGGCCATTGCTCGGACCTTCTTCTTTTTCTTTCGGGCGTACTTGCAACTTTAAAAGTTGCTCTGAAATTTCTTGCTTCTTCTTTTGCTTCTCCTCATATGCTTGCAGCGACCCCAACAAGAGATCGATCGTCATCTCCTCCAAATTTTTAGTTTCTTCAATCGTCACCACAATGTGCTCAAACTTTGGAGTTAGTGAGCGCAATATTTTCTCCATAATTCTAACATCCTCCAATTTTTCACCATTTCTTTTCATTTGATTAGACACCGCCAAGACTCTTGAAAAATAATCCGAAATTGATTCGGACTCTTTCATATGTAAAGACTCAAACTCTCCTCTTAAAGTTTGAAGTCGTACCTTTTTTACTTGATCTGCTCCTTTGCACGCGTTCTGGAGCTTCTCCCATGCTTCTTTGGCGCTGCTCGCGTTTGAGATTTTCTCGAAATCGTCGTCCCCTAGCGCCTGATAAATGAGACAGAGAGCCTTCTTGTCTCTCTTTCTCGCGTCTCGCAATCTATCCTTTTGTTGTTGGGATAGTGCGGCCTCGTCCTGCGGCTCCTCGTAGCCATTCTCCACGATCTCCCAAACGTCGTGGGCTCCCAATAGCGCCTTCATCTTGATGCTCCAATTGTCGAAGTTGCTCTTGTTGAGCATGGGGACTTGAAACGATTGTAAATTTGCCATACCACAGGTAGAATCTTGTGGCTCTGATACCACTTTGTTGGAATTTAAGAATATAAATGGAGAATTTTATTTGATTAGCTAAAGGAAATTTGGAGAAGTTAATTGGAGAGATTTTGGAGTAAGTGCACTAGTGTATTAAGATGTGGACGTGTGTATTTGGAGAGAGAGTTTAGCAATAGTAACCAATTTTCTTTTCCTTCACTGCACACTTTTCTTCACACACCATCACTAATTCATACAACACATATATATAATACACAATGTCGGCTACTTTTCCTTAACCGACTTTAATTAACTAGTCTAGATAATTCTACTTCTAGACAATTCTTTTACTTCCTTTGTTTCTAGATTTTTCTTTTACAAATATCTTTACTTAAAAATCAAGTTTATTTATATTTCAACAAGATTCATGCTTCTATATATAATCTCTAGGCTCCACAATTAATTCTCACCATCCCCTTCTCCCAACTTGAAAAATATTTAAGATTCTATATTGTAAATTTGTGTGTCATCTCCTATTGCATATTTAGATAAATAATACTCCATGTGGCAATCCTAATGGGTTAAGATTGTCCAATGTTAGGGTGTATATATACAAACCCTAAATTCTAATCCCTTAATATTAATCAAGTACTCCCTCCGTCCGAGCGAAGGTGAGACGTTTTTTTTTTTTCGACACGGGATTTAAGGAGCTAGTGTTTAATGAAAAAATTAATGAAAAAGAGAGAGTGAATGAAAAAGTAGATTTAATTTATTCCAAAAAATTAAAGCAAACAACTCAACTTCGTTGGGACGGTCTGAAAATGAATACGACTCAATTTCGTTGGGATCGAGGGAGTATCAATTATCCACGATGTCACACTTTTTTTTTAGGTGAGATGTCACACTAATTAACAATGTCTGAATTGCTCAAAAAAAAATCTTGTTATTTCATTTCATCATGCAGCTGATAGTCTAATAATTATTGTTATGGAATTTCAGGAATCTCTACCAGTGTTGAACCAAATAAAGATGGATCTATTTTAGAATTTGGGTGTTTCCAGTTTTATTTTCTTTTCTTTTTTTGAGTTTGGGGGACGGAATGGACTGAACTAAGATCTCACGCTCTTATAATATGAGTGAATTAATATTATAAGAGTGTGTTTGCTTTGAGGTATACAAAATGCCATATAAAATTTTGGACAATACTTTTTTTTTTGGGTAAGATATAATTTTATACCACCTACGGAAGATCAGTGTTAGAAGTTTATACCACTTTATAAAGAGATATTATCATTCAAAATAAATAAAATATAAAAAATATGATCTCCTACTTTATTATCCCTTTATTTAAAGGGATAAAAATAAATAAACACACCCCTAAGCTACAAGATTTTGGTATTTCTTTAACATTATTTCAAGATATATATGGATTGAAAATAAAATGATTTATTCCATTATTGCTATCAGAAGGGCCGGCATGGATATATATTTCTTGGGATTAACTGCAAACAAATTATTAAATTTTCAAATAAATATTCTTATTTTGCAAAATCGACTTTAAAATATATATTAAAATTATTTAATTATTAATTTATTTATTTTTTTATCATCTCACTCATTTTTTCGGCCAAACTAGTGATGAAGTGATCATTTGAAACCTTATGTGCCCAAATCTTAGTGTTGTTGCTGTTTCGAAAGTAAGAATAATTTTGATAAGAAGAATCTAAGGAATCGAAGGATTTCAATGTCTTGTTGCTGCAATTTTAATTTGATAATTAGGGAGGGAAGGAGACAAATTAAATAGGGATAAAAGAGATTTATAACTTTTAATTGTCTGTTGCAGAATCAACATCAATTTTACCCAACTCAAGACATTATTTCTATTTTTTGCATATTGTCACGCAAGCATATTTTTATCAAAAGAACATATTTATGCTATATTACTATGTCAGATTCCGCAAGTTAGCAAAGTGAGAAAAAAAAAAAATAGGAGTAGGGATGTAATCGAAACGAACCGAACTGAATAGTGGTGTTTTCAAGTTTGGTTTGTTAAATATCGAATCAAATTCCGAATTTTATTTGTCGAATACTTTGAGGCTCACGAACTTAATCGAGCCTACACGAACTTTCTAAATTTATATTTATTTTTAAAATATTGATTATTTTCTTTTGAAATTAGACTATTTAATTCAAAATAATAATATATTAATTAATTTCTTATAACAAACAAAGTTTGTTGAAGATTTAATACAATTATTATTATTTTTAGTAGATAAATATAAGTTGTACCTACTAATAATTTATGTTTTTCAAGCTGAATAACTTAACGAACGTGTTCACGAGCTAACGAGCCGAATACTACCAAGCTCAAATTTGGTTTGTTTATTTATTGAACTTCTTTAAACGAATTTGAAAGAACTTTTTTCGAGCCGAGCTTCGAATAGTTCACGAGCGGCTTGGTTTGTTTATAGCCCTAAGTAGGAGTAATAGTTATAAGTAACTTTTATACATATATATAGGGGCGCGCTCCAGTGAGACCCCCTATTTTTCGTGTAACATGGGTACAATGAATAAGACATATAATACAAATGAACAAAACGCATATCTAATGAACAAGATGTATATACTGATGAAAAATAAAATTTAAAAAATTCGTAATGAATAAGACATATATACTGATGAACAGGGTCGTATATACTGATGAACAATACAGTATATACTGATGAATAACAAAATTTAAAATATTCTGCTCCCTCCAGGATTCGAACCCTGGGAAAAAAAAATCACCCTCCAGATACAATATCAGCCATAGGATTGATAAAATAAACGCCCCAGATCGTGCCCTAGATCTCACTAAAATTAGGGGGTCTCATTAGAGCGGCCCCCTATATATATATATATATATATATATATATATATATATATATATATATATATATATATATCTAATTATAATCATAGAAGAGGACGAGGTAACGTGGAATATTAACTACAAATTAATAATTGCCTCCATCATTTGTATTGTTTCCATCTCGTAAATTCTAGTTACCAATTTGTAAGTTATTCTCAATTATGTATTTTGCATTGATAAAATTAATTATTGAAAAGTCTATATACGCATGCAGGCAAAACAACAAAAGGTTCACAATCATGGAAGATTTTGCATCATCGGGATACTGAAGCAAAGGTATAACGGTATAATTATAAATATCTTAAATTAACCCTGCTTCAACCGATACAGAAAGTCCACAGATATCAATATCATAATATTTTTATTTTAAATATTATGTTTCACTATTATAAATGCACGTGGTATGAATTTGATACTGTATCATATAGTAAAATTACACTATTATGTATAGATTCAACAAAAGGATTGAATAAAATAAATATTTATTTAAAAAAATACTCCATAAATCAGTAGTTATTTTTAATTCTTAGATCATGAAGATTTATGACGAATTCATTACTTTGCTGAATAATTTTGTGGTCTAAGGTTCGAATCTAATAAATGACGAAAATTTCAACTTTTTTTTACAATTTTCACAACAAATTTATAATGCTTCATAGCGAATACATTTAGACCTATAATTTTTACTTACGTCACACATTAAATCAGTGGCGGACACAAGTGTAGCCGGGGGAGGCTCCATCAAACATTTCTTTTTAATTTTTATTCTTGTAAAATTGTAAATTATTGGTATCTTGTGTGAATTATTGTACAATAACCCTCATTATCAAATCAAATTAAAAGAAAATTGTTTTTTTTTCTTTGTGTTCGCCTCTGACTAATATATAGTCTCCACCATGTATATATGCAGATATGGAAGAGAAGAGAACGGATGATGGTGTCAGACGCCGAGGAAAATGTGAGCGCTAAGGATAAGGGCGCGGTGGAAGATATCGTAGTCATGGATTATGCCCAACCCCATCGCAAACCGCCTATTCATAACAAAGGCACCTAATATTCCAATCTTCATTTCTTCTGTTTTTGTTTTTCAATATTTATTTTTGGGTTTATGGACAAAAAGAAGCAGGGGCACCAGCTCAGAATTTAAACATGTAACAATATTAAATCTGATAACTAGAAATGAATTACGATAATATTTGATCAATAAGTTCATGCAAGTTTTGACAAAAGATTTATGTTCAATGCATGTATCAAGTTGGATTCGTTGAATTGGGGAATGATGGTCCTTATTTACATGTTGTATGTTGTTTGAATCAAATGTGAGGGGAATAAAGAATAATATTTCATCTTGATATTTCATGTGTTTTTGCTATCACCATAAATGTTGCTATTATTTGTGTCCCAACTTTAAGCAATCGAATAAGTGAACATTGCTTTTATTGCGCCATCAATGGACAAGACATTTGGGCTGCCAGTTATGCACTTTTGGAGTAATCAATTGGGCCGGATCCCGCAGGCCCAGACCGATCGAATTGGGTAAGACTACAGCTACCAGCAATTAGGAGGGTTGAACGGTTAATCCACAATTTAATCAATGAGTTCGCAAGACTTCTTATAAAAATAGAACAACTCTGAGGTTTTTAGTTGAGTTTATTAGGTGTAAAAATAAGTTTTAATATGTAAAAGTAAGTTTCAATAATTTATTAACTTTTTAAAAAATAAGTTCTTTATTAAACTTTATTTTTCATAATAAGCAACAATTATTTTACAAAATAATGCTTCTATGATTTGTTAATTGTTATTTTCATCAACCTTTCAATTTCTTGAGACATTATATTTTATAAACTTCCGAAACATTTATTGAAGCATAAAATAAGCATAACTAAATACCAATCTTGTAACATTTCACATGCAACTATTTGTTAAACTAAAAAAGATAATGCAAGGTGTGTGTTGGTCAAGCGGTAAGGGGTTAATGTCTAAGGTCAAAGGTCTTGAGCTTGAGTCCCATATGACGCGACTTTTAACCCAAAAAGAAAAATAGGACAAGATCAATGGGACGGAGGGAGTATGTTATTACTCGATATTTGAATAATATAATGTTTACTTTTTAGGCAATTATATATTTTCAAGAAGTTGGTTGTATTAGGTTTGTAACCCTTTTTACAGTGGATGCAATAAATGTAATAGTTCTCATGTTCTTATGAAAATAATAGTTCTCACTAAAACCACACACACACACACACACACACACATATATATAGGAATGGTTTCAATGAGATCCCTAGTGAGATCTTAGACTAATTTGTAGGTGTTGGTTTAATGTATCCTATGTAGGCCTGTCGATTAGTTCAGGTTCGGTTACACGAATAGAAAATTTCAGTTACCCGAAATCAAATTAGGCTAAATCCACTAACCGTTTTCGAACCGGAATTGGTGTTCGGTTACCCAATAACCGAATCGGTTATTTGTATATTCGAACACCCATTTTAAAAATAAAACTCACAAAAATTGCTACTTGGAGGATTCGAAGTGTCGAACACAAATCTTCAATAAATACAAGGCACTATTTATCCACTACACCAAGATACTTTCTTATTCTATTAGTACAATATAATTCTATTTTAACTAAATATCATTTAAAAAATAACAATAAATATAATTAAAATATAAATTAAGTTATAAATTGAATAAAAATCGATTATTCGGTCAATCCGAATTGGTTATCTGGTTAATCAATACCTGAAATTTTTGAAAATCTAATAACTAATACCAAATCGATAACCGAAAAAATCGGTTATTGGGTAACCAAACTTGAATGGTTCGATTCGGTTATCGGGTTATCCAATATCTGCCTATCTGGTATCCGTTTAGACAACCCTAATCTTATGGCTGATGTTTACCTGAAGGGGTGAAAATTTTACTTGGGTTCGAATCATAGAGGAAGGAAAAATTTTACTAATTTTTTAAATATTATTATTCAACACTATATACTGACATATTCATTAGTCTCACATCTCACGAAAAATAGTAATATCACTATAACATAATTATATATATATATATATATAGCTAAGGTTCAATGAAGAAGGCCTAAATGTAAGAGAGAAGAGAGAAATAATCTCATCTGTTGATCTTATCTAATCTAACGGACATGATTTATTCACGTCATGTTCAACGGTTTTTTTCATTGAACATATGGGGGGTCAAACCCCAAAACCCCCAAAAATATTGTATACGTTCAATATATTTGATGAATGTTCAACGAAAAAATCCGTTGAACATAGAGTGAATAAATCATGTCCGTTAGATTAGATAAGATCAACAGATGGGATTACTTCTCTCTTCTCTCTTACATTTAGGCCTTTTTCATTGAACCTAACCCATATATATATATATATATATATATATATGAGAAAAATATACTCTCTATGTTTTATCAAAATGTATCATTTTTTTATTTCGTCTGTCCCATCAAAATATATCACGTCTATTTTGGGACGTGATATCAGTTTCTATTTTTAACCTTTGGATACTTTTGAGATCAGCTTGTATAAAATATGCTAGCATCCAAGAAATCTAGCTAATTTTCAACTTTGGATTCTTTTTTTGAGATAATCATGTATCAGAAATCTAATTCAAATATGATAAAAAGTCAAAACATCATTTCCCATGTTGTATGACCCACAAAAATTAGAGTTTGTTAAAGTCCCATCACCTTTGTCTATCTAAAAATATGACGTTCTCTACGAATCGATCTGATCTAATAAGTCGTGTGAACTGACTCGCCATTTGCAAATGTTCCGAGTCCCGACTCTCCATATTTAAGAGTGTTGTATTTTCCGTCATTTCGATATATTCCATAAGAGTGCATCTGTCATTTTTCATATAACACTATAATAAAATGGATCTCTTTCTCCATTGCAACACACTCACATAATCTTTATTAAAACACGAACCATCAAAAGTGATGTAGACTCTCAACAAAAAGAGAGTATTATTTAGAAAATTCCTCTTACTTGGTTTCTATTATAAAACTTTTTTGTTTTCAATTTCTTACCACTTGGATCTTGTTTTATTTTATTTTTCATTTTTCATTATATGTGTGTTATTTCGGGTTAATGATTAAATATAATTTTAGTACTTCCCATGGTAATGGTGGACTCAACAAGTTAATATGTAAAATTTTAGGAACTTAAAAATTGATAAAAATGTCTCTAATAATGTCAAAGACGCATGTCTAGGAAACTTATAACAAATTCTTGGAGTAAGGTGTTTCAATAAGTTTTCATCAATCATCTGTATTCTGCGTCTAGAGGGATATACGTGTGAAAAAACTTATAACAAATTCTTGGAGTGCGATGATTACTATTACCCATCCATATCTACCCTCTCGATGGTCCTCGATATTGTTAGACACATTTGGATCGGTTCTTGGATCGCGACCACCTCTCATTTTCCTAAAATGTTACCTAACATAATAATTTATTGAATCTGTAGTAACGGAAAGTGTTAAAAATAATTTATGTTTAAGCACTAAAACCAAATAAATGAAAAAAAAACTAAAAATTCACTTCTTTTTTAATATTTGATCAATCCAACACAATATGTTTGAATCTACAAGCTCAATAGCATCGCATCAAAGAACGAAAAAATTTGTTGCATTTGGACATATAAAGGGAATTTACTAGATCAAATCATCACATCGAATATTCGTGAATCAATGTGGGAATCAAATTCAAGTAGCAAATGAAAAAGATATGAAAATACTTATTCGAATTATGCAATTATTTTTGTGAATATGAATTGAATTCGATGATATTTACTTCAATTCGATTAGTTTACATCCCTACTCTCAAGTGGTGTAGAGCCAACTTTATATTTTATAGTATTTGGTACTAAGTTTAATCCAAGATTTAGTATTTTAACATTTCAATGGTATTGCTTTTGGTTATTGATGCTATTCTATTATTTTGCTCGACCTCTTTGAGTTGGGTGTATTTATATTATTTAAGGTTTTCTTCATTTTAGGGTAATGGTATTAGAGACTTGACCAGGATAAAATATGTATATATTATTCCATTTTATTCTATTAGCCTTGTTCTCGTTGGAGTACCAATGTCCGTAGAAAGTAGTTTTTGTTCCTTTCTTTTACGACCAAAACTACATCAACTCATATGTTTCCCAAACGGTCCAACAGAACCTTAAAGAAACTACCAATGCTGAGTTTTGGAATCAAAGAGAAGATTATGTGTGAATAGAATTGGTAGGGAACAAGTCATCACCCTTCGAAATTTGATTTAGCAGTGATAAATCAGGTGCTGCTGCAGTTAATTATGAATGGCTTTATGTAATTAATGAATTCTGAAGTCTTGATTCCCAACTTAAGATCAATCTCACCACCTCCCAACCAGAAGAAATCTGGATTTAGCTTCACAATTGCTTCATCCAAAATTACCTGGGACAGATATTTCATCCAGTTATTACAGTAGAGAGGTAAATATCGAGTGAATTTGCCACCCATTCTAGGATAACATAAGCTGGACTACCGTATTAACAATACAACAACAATGTAGGAACTCCTCAATCCTCTAGATTCAAATTCATACTTAATTAGGAAAATCAGAAAACATGCATGTTTGAGCCTAGAAAACAAGAAAAAGAAAACAGGCATGTTCAATAATCAATCAGATATCAGCAGAGTTATCATGTATCTGCTTTCTGCAGTACAACATGTAAGCATCAGGCTTTAAACATATTAGTGAGATACGCTCGGAGTCGGGATGGTTGAAGGAATGCATCACTACCTTAACAAGGGGATGCACATAATCTGATTTTACTTCCCTTGAATTTCCTTAGTACTCATTTAATGTATTTTTATAAAACTTGTTATACAATAAAGAGAGAAAATTTGGTGTTTTAACCAGGGGGCTTAGCTCACCTGGCCACAGGGTCCTCACTTTAGTGATGAGACTCGGGTTCGATCCCCATTGGGAGCGAATTTGGTGTTTGGAGAGATAAGGTGGGCTTGGTGATTTCTTGGAGTGTTTGGGGTACTAACTGTTAACTTCTAACATTACTTTGTCCGATCAAAAAAAAAAAAAACAATAAAGAGAGAAAATTCTCAAGCATGAGAATTGCAGTTTGAATGAACCGATAAGCAAGAGACAAGTTCAGCCATGAACTACTGCTATCGTAATGACAAATGTAGAGGAAAGTTAACAGCAGATAGGAAAAGAACTATACCACATTTTCCACACGCAGCTGGACATCACAGTGCAAACATAAATTTGAATGATCTCAAAAGCTCTAGTTGTAAATGGTAAGCTCAAGTTGTAGGATTGGTAATGATAGGCTTTGTTTTTTAGGACAGTGGCTAAACACAAGCTGGTATCATGAATTGTAACACATAATTTGTTGGGGCATCACTTAATCACAGCCACTCCAGATCCAGATATTCCAATTTTGCAATTTCGCATCAGATCTAAAATAGAAAAGGCATGGCTCCCATGGGCGCTCCCATCCGTAATCAGACACTAGTGAGATATGCAACCAAATAACAAAATTCACATCCCTACTTGCTTAACCACATAAAACAGCTCAGAAAGACAGTATATTTTGTGGAAGTAACTGATCTGTGACTTTCTAGGTCACCTTTTATGAGCTATAAATTAATTTCTTTTTTCCAAAAGGTTGTTGCAAGATGCATTCTACTGCAGCATATGAGGTGCCACAATAGCAAAAGTTAGGACAGATAACCGAAAGAGATGTAATGCAGACACTACTACTGTTATTTTCGCATGCTACATAAAATTGAATTGCTTAAAGAAGAGGCTAGATGATTCTTACCGGTATATCAGTTTTCATGCCAATACAGGTTACGCCATTGTGTTCATAACCAGTCAACTTCATTGATGTTTCTTCCGGTGCAAGCCGCACTGCAGCACTTGATCTGGTCAGTAACATTAACTTCACAAAGCATAGTGGGCAATAGTAATGTGTTTTTTAAGATAGAAATATGCAATGGTTTGGGGGGAAGGGGTTTGAAATATTAATTGGTAAAGAGTAATGCAAGAGAAAACATCTAAAACAGCACGTGTAATAGCATATTCCTAGGCAAGTTAAAGATGGTAATGCATCTTGAGGACCTCTCAGTATATTTATACTACGAATTGCATGATTTGGCATCCCATCTATTACTCATGAATTGCATAACTTGAGCTCCATCTGCAAATGCCTTTTGTCAATTACTCATTTTTCTTCAATCTCTAATCAGAAATACACACCTCGTGTAAATTTACAGTTATCTGCTTGGTGATAACAAGTTCACAATATAAAGGGAACACAGTTGCCAACAATCTAATACAAGCTTCAAGTCTCTAGCTTATGTAAGAAATATAGTTTTAGTTAGGCTGTCAAACTTCCCACTGATAACACTCAACCCAACTGCTCCTGCATTTTATCTGCCATACTCTCGATCTTAATTCAGATGTTTTCCTTTTTATGGATTCAATATGTAACTGATCCAATCTCTTATGCTCCTTTGCCAGATTATCAAATCGGATTTCTTCCGCCATAGCCGAGGGGCTTGCTCTGTATACCAATTGTTACAACACCCCTGGTAGAACTCATCCCTAAAAGCCAACTTGTAGCCCAAGGTGTTATAAACCACACCTCAACCCATACTTAAAGCAATGTGGGATGCATCTGGATCATAACAAACCAATACATGACTAGAGATTTTGAGGCCCATTTGGGGCAGTGATCAAAAGGAAAAATACAAAATTACTTTGAAGGAAAAACATGTAGTACCATTAGAATTTATTTCCAGACAAACAAATATTTATTTCAGATCTTTATATGTGAATGTGAAGTTGGCAATATTATAGCATCAAGATGTCAACTATCATGAAGACATAAACGGAGGTCGAAATGAAGTTCAAATTAGCTCAAGATAATCTACAAACGAAGTTGGACCTATCCAAAAATAAGATAGCTGTCAAGGATCAGTAACTTTTAATCCTATAACAGATGAACAAGAAAATGAATCCAAATCCGTAATAGAAAAAGCTCTGGCTTATTCTTTTAAGACTACCTATAGATTGTTCATAGCATAAGCAATTTTATGGTCAAGGTTCACTGAAAGATAGATGGCAAGTAGAACTAAAAGATAAATACACCATGTCATAAATTTATGACTTGTACTGTACAAGTCATAAACTTACATGGTGCATTTGGTTATTCACATTAAACGCAATACTTTCATCAGTAGGAGTAAACACATATACTATTACTCCCTCTGTCCCATTCGAAATGTTCCACTTTCCAATTTGCGCCGTCCCATTTGAAACGTCCCATTCCATTTTAAGGCACCCAACACATAACAAAACATAACTCATAAATTACACCAATATGCCATGAAAAAGCTACTCTCTACACTCTCTCTCTTACTTGGTTTGACAGAAATACCCCCAAAAAGTTTCTTTCTCTTTCCAACTTTATTATAAACAACTCACTTTATACCTAAATCACCTACACCTAAAAAACCGTACCCAAAAGAAATGGGACACTTCAAGTGGGGCGGAGGGAGTATTTTTTATTTATTTTTAGATACAAGTAAAGGACATATTAATAGCAACCCCAGCACTTGGCAAAGAATCTGACAGAAATTCAACTTAAAGGTCATCCCCTTCAGGGACACCAAGCCGTGAACCTCCCTTGTGTAGGAGTAAGAGGTGAGGTCTAGGGTTCAAAGTTCAAACCCCACTGTTGTCTAGGGATGTAAACGAACCGAATCGAATCGAATATCATTGGATTCGATTCATATTCATAAAAGTAATTGCATATTCGAATCAACATTCGAATATCTTTCGAATCATATTTTACTATTCGTATTCGATTCGTATACTGATTCGCGAATACTCGAATCGAATCGAATATTCGTTTCATTTTTTTACAAGTGTACGTTATACAATTTAAATCGAATATTTTATTCAAAAATTTCTACTATTTAGTTTAATTCGAATATATTCAATTCGCGATTTTAATAAAAAAAATCTAAAATAATATTTCAAATAATATGGAGATCACGCACATTATATTTACTTAAAAATTCAATAATATATGCTAAAAATATATTCTTCTGTTTCAAAATCCAACTCTCAAACTATAATCCAAGCCTAATATTCAAAAGTTTGGATAGCATAAGTAAGCATTTGAATAAAACAAACATCAATAACAACTCTTATATAACACTTCAATAAATAGAAGTACGTCATAGCACTTCAATGAACTAGAATTGTTTGAATAAATAAAGCAAGCATGCGAATGCTATCAACAGTGCTATTATTATAATTCACTTTTATTTTAATAAATATTACTAGTATTTTTTATTTATTTTACTTTAAATCTATTTTATTATTTACTTTTGGTGTATATATATATATATATATATATATATATATATATATATCAAATATTTTCGAATACCGAATCGAATATCGTGATTCTCGAATCATATTCGATAACTAAACGAATCACAAAAAATATTTGTATTCGTATTCGAATCATAAAAGTTCATATTCGAATATCAAAAATTCGAATCGAATACCGAATCGAACCAAAATTATTTGATTCATTTACATCCCTACTGTTGTCCCCTCCCTCATCTCAATTCTTAAGTCAAAGGTCAACATCAACAACAACAAAAATAGTGAACTGCAGATTTTAAGTTTTTAACAAATACTGCTAAGTTCTTATATTGAATTTTAATGGCATTATTTGTCCCAATATAATATGTTTCAAAATCCATACTCAGGAAAAGACACAAAAAGAACAATAAAAAAAGTTCCTGCATGCCGCCCAACAATACCCATTCAAAACCCAAACTCAGAAAGACACGAATAGAAGAGTTGCTATTCAATGAAGGTGATTAGGTTACAGACACCAACATTTGAAAGAATTAAGTGAACTTACAGTTGAACTTCTTTTTTGATATCTTGCCATCATTAAGCGTATACAAAAAATTCTTGACAGTTTCAGCATTGAAGCGAGCAGTATACTGCAGTCAAAGAAGCGAAATACAGAATGACAAAGTCAAGCATTTTCCTTTCTTAAGGACAGAAGAATGTAGTAACTTTGTTACCTGAACAACGACAACATAGTACTTGGAGTAGTTTCGATTGCTGCAATCAGTTACATCTGTTGGGGCTTGAGTATTGACCTATATGAAAGAAAATGATTTTCTATTCAAAGAAGTTTCCATGATGGAGTAAAAGAGCAAAATCATTTTGATCTAAGAACTACTTCCAATGAGACAGTAAATCTAATTGGCTTTTCATGCAAGAATAAAAGTTGGGTAGGCTGGAGGCTGGAGCAGCGGTTCTTATGTTTATATATTTATGTTAAAGGCAGTTTTATATTTTGTTCTCATAATGCAAAACTATGCGTCGTAGTGTGTGGATATAAAACCCATAATCAGAACAAGTAAAATTGTGTTGGCGCCAGTGGCCCAGTATAATATCAAAATCAATAGAAAACAAATAAACAAAAAACGGGAAGTCAGTTTTCCTTAGTGGAGAAACTGAAAATGCTGATAGAATATGGTAGTCCGTGCAGTCTCCACACCTCACATTCACAAAGTTCAATTCTGTCAGTTTAAGAATGTGAATATTTTTTGAAATTTCCACTCAAATAGCGAGAATTCATCAGTCATGTAAAGACAATGGGACAGAGGAATCATAAAGGAAGAATAAAAATTAAAATCATGAACTTCTGAAGTAAAGGTATTTATTTGTTTATTTTCAGTTGTGTTTATCTTCTTTTTGTTCTTTTCTTTTTTTTCCTTCCTTTTTTAACTTTTCTTCAGAGAAACGGGTCACGAGAACAGACAAATAGTTAATACTCAACATATTGACTGTGAGGATCTAATAGTGATGCCTCACCCACGGTAGAGTAGTTAAATGCTGAAAGTAATTTACTTAGCTGAACGATATAGCAATACCTTATCACATTGATATTTGGGGTTCTCCACTAATCATTTTCTTTATGACCATCTGATAACAGCAGAAGAAGGTGCCTCAAAGAAGGCTTTCTAAGATTATTTTACTTATAAATTGTTCCGAGATTTAGTTTGCTTAATTTAATAATGCTCTGGCTCATGGAATGGGACAAGGTTGTAGGAATATAAGTAGTTAATTATTCAGATGAGGGTTTCTTATCTTGAGAATTATCGTAGGAGAAAGAGAAGCTTTGATGTGGGAAACTTCTGTGTGAAAGAAGGGGTTTCACTGAACCCCATTCTTTAGGTGCTTATTTCAATTCAATTGCTTTGGTTTATTCAATCTAACTTAACTCTATCACCATATTTAGATATACGGCCAACTATGACTCAAATGTTTTCAAATTATTCCATGTGATTAAGAAGGTAACCAATGTTAGCTTAGTTAGTTCATCCCATGCAACACATGTAATGGCTTGATAAGCTAGATTCATCTCAATTCTCAAGGGTCCCAATACTTACTCAATTGCTTCAGGTTATCAAGTATCTTCTTCAGCATTATCAGTATGCTATATCTGATTTCATGTCTTAGAAAACACTATCCATGTGATGGAAGTTTAACAAAATTTAGATATTTTGTACTATATTTTTTGGCAGCAGAACCTAGAGATGTTGAAAAGATAATACATGGTTACACAAAAATGACATAACAACATAAGTAGTATAATTAACTCTTCTAGAAGATTAATAGCAAATTATATCTATTTTAAACATGAATCTGTGGAAGTGTATTTTATAAAATGACAAAAGCTCATCAAAAGGGAAACTGAGGCTCAAGTTTATCATTTGAAGTTTCAAACATTGACCATTATGCTCATGAGTTTTATGTCCACCTGTACCATTTATAATTCTATGATTTATATCCGCTTACAGATTCATTCCCAACCTCGATAGCACATTTTTTGTTGTGTTAGGCTCTGGGCATTAGCTGGATATCGACTTAGGTCTCCTATACCATGTCCATAACAGCAACCATCAGTGGTAAAAATTAAATAAAAAAATCCATGTCCTTGCTGTCTAGTTCATCACTGAAATTTGCACAGAAATGTTTCTTAGCATCTGTATCCTGAAATATAAATGTTTTAAATGAAGAGCTTCTAGTTTATTTGGACTTTGTTCGTACAGGTTGCTTCTTTCAACTAAAGTTAGTAGGTTTAGGCCATCCATGCTAATGTGGTACCACCAAATGGATAAGCTAACAAGGGTACACATCTATCAAGTCATTAAGCGAGTGGATCAGAAAAGCAAATCCAAACCACATTTCCAAACAAAGCCACATTCAAATTACTTATATGCTTACCTCACACTTATTGCTACCAAAGACTTACATCTAACAGCATACTATAACATGACCATAGCATCAAATACTCTGTAATTTGAACAATTGAACTTTGCCTTCTATTGATGCACATAAATCTTAACGCAACGAGTCGGATATATTTCTAATCTAGGTAAACATATCAAAAAACCAATCTTAGACAACCGAATATGAAGGGAAGCTCAGAAATCGATCTAAAGGCATATTTATGAAAACGAGGGCATGAAATAGGTACCAAAACAATGCTCTTGCAGAGATGGTGAATGGAGGAGGCGCCGAGGACGTCTCGGCGGGCTTCGAGGGTCCAGTCGTAGTAATCGGAGGGGACGCGCTTGAAGGAGAAGTCTCGAACTGCGTTAGCAAGAAGGATGGCGGAGAGGCGGGCTTCAGTGGTGGTAGAGTCATCGGAGAGAGAGAGAGAGTGGGAGAAGGATTGGGGTAAGTAAGAGAGCTCAAGGTCCGATATGCGCTGGAGGATTAGAGTTTGCAGTCTCTCTAGCTCCGCCACAGCTCCCATCACTCTTCAGCTGTCTTCCCGGTTCAGGGTGCCTCCAATCATAAGCCAGTTTTTAGTTTTTAAAATTGTCACATCAGTGCCACATCAGCTTTAGAAACCCACCTACTTTTTTCTCTCACAGCTCCTTCAACAATAAACCACTTTCTTACTTTTTCAGGGTCCCACCATTATACAAACTCCCTTTATATATATATATATATATATATATATATATATATATATATATATATCCCAATTAATTTAGGAAAGCATTATTATTTATATATTTTAATTTTAAATTAATTTATATATATTAATTATCTAATTTAATAAAATCAATTAAATTTAAAATTCTAAATAATAATTAAAATTACATCAATAAAATTCATATTACATTGCTAAAATTAAAATTACATTAATTGAAACTACATAAACATAATAATTCAAACTAAAATATTACTTAATTCTAGCCATCTGCGGCATTGATTTGTGCTCAAATATGTTGTGTCAAATCATGTTGAAGTTGGAGATGGACTTGTTTATTTGTTAAATCCTTGTGATTTTGGAGATAATTTTCAAATGCTTCCCAATTGTTAGTACCCATTGGTATTGGTTGCTGAGGAGTTGCACCTTCGTCAGACCAGTTGACTGCTTCTTCACCCTCATCCTCAATGATCATGTTGTGCAAAATAATACATGTGAGCATTATATTGCGAATGTCTTCCTTAAAATAAGAGCGTGCGGGATTTCGAACTACTGCCCAACGAGCTTGTAGCACTCCAAACGCTCGATCAACGTCTTTTCTTGCAGCCTCTTGTCTCTGCGCAAATTTTCGTCTGACCGGATCTCCTGGTGCTGGGTAACTCTTGACGAATGAAGCCCAAGTTGGATAAATTTCATCTGTAAGATAGTATCCTTTGTTATACATCCGACCATTCACCGTGAATTGAACTGGTGGGGCATTTCCCTGAAGGAATTGATTAAATAATGGAGATTCATGAAGAAGATTGATATCATTGCTTGCTCCGGCGACGCCAAAGAAAGAATGCCATATCCACAAATCTGCCGATGCCACCGCTTCAAGAACTATTGTAGGAACACCATGATCGCCTCGTGTATAGTATCCTTTGTATGCGACTGGACAATTCCTCCACTCCCAATGCATGCAATCGAGGCTTCCCAGCATTCCCAAAATTTGAACCACCAGGAGAGTTGAATGGAAATTGTTGGGGAAAATTCGAAGACATTTGGTAGTTGTATGGAAATTGTTGTTGAGGGTAGGACATGTGATGGTATAATGAAATTGGAAAATAGGAACCTTGAATATTTTGGGAGCTTGAATTACTAGAATCGGAATTTTAGGAGCTAGAATCCGCCATTTTACTTGTGAAAATGAAGTGAACAAGATAACAAAAAAAAATGAAGTATTGGAGAGTTGTATGGAAATGAAAGAATGAAATGAGTATATATAGAAAATTTTAAGAATTAAGACGTTAGAAAAATATTTCCGTTACAATAATAAAAAAAAATAGCCGTTGTTTCAGTAATTAAAATAGCCGTTCCATAAAATTGAAATACTATTTCCATACTTTAAATTGAAATAGGAAGTGAGAAATGGGTGCAAACAAAAAAATAGGACCCACATCACTTGAATTTCGGCTGAATCACTTGAATTTCGGCTGAAACCATAAGCAATAAAGGTGAAATAGGGCCCCACTTTGTCAGTATAAACTAGCTTCCAGTTCGAAACCAGTTTTTTGCTCAAATTTTAGAAACCAGTTTTTACAATCTCCAATGCTAATTTCCAAAGTTAAAAACTGGAAGAAACTGCCGTTGGAGGCACCCTCAGCGTCGTGTGCCTCTCCCCCTCTCTCTCCTTTCTATTACCAATTTAGCGTTACTTTATTTTGGGCTCGAAAATTGTTTTGCTTCTAGAGCCTTTATTATAAATTTAAACATCAATATGAAAATCTCAAACTAACATAGAAACTTCTTTTATAATTATTTTTACTTTCTCTTTTTATTCTCATTTTTATCTTTTTTTCTAATTTTTTTAATTAATAAAAAAATATTCAATATACATATCACATTAAAGATCGTGGCAAAAGCTTTAATTTGATATATAATATGTAAATAATAGATTTAAATTAATAAATTCATACAAGCTAGAAGTTTAAAAATAAAACATTTTTCTTTTATCTCTCTCATTTTTTACACAATATAATTTTAAATAGACTTTTTTTTTTTCAATAGATTTGCAATCATCATCATCATTATATAATACGGTTTGGGATTTGTGGCCTCCCACTGATTCTAGGTCCCACGTGACATCATGAAGGAGCTTTATTTCAAATCCCTACAATTGTAAAGCTTCTAGCTTTAAAATATATATCGTGCGTGGCAAATTAATTCCACATGCAAAGTTTATCCTTAGTTCTTTAATTGGTTAAATTCACTTGGTTTTTACATTATTATAAATTTATAATGATTAATATTCTTCTCTCATGCAACATAAATTTTTGGGCTTTCAACAGTGAAAATCACATCAGCAAACCTGATGGTATGATATATTTGGATTGATTATATTTGAATCATGCAAAATAAAGAAGATCTTAGTGTGACATTTTCCTAATGTGTAATGTATGATTTTAACATGTACCTATTTGACTCTCACGAACATTTCGAATTTATAGAGAATAGTATTCATGTTATTATTTATTTATGCAATGATGCGACATAGGAGTATTATTATTATTATTATTATTATATTTATTATTATTATTATTATTATTATTATTATTATTATTATTATTATTATTATTATTATTATTATTATTATTATTAATGAGGATGTTTTGTTTTGGTATTATTATTAGCTATATATGATTAAAAATGTCATTTTTCAATGTTGCACATGACGCTAATTTGTGCATTTAGATTATAAAATTATAATTAACTTCATTGTTGTTGTTGATTTGTTAAATCGACACACGCATATATATATATACATATATATATATATATATATATATATATATATATATATAGTTACATATTAATATTATTAAGAGCTTATTAATATACATAATGTTTAATATTTATTATGTGGGTTATTAGCCTGTAAATACACGAACTTTTTATATTTTTTGAAATTTAACATGACTTTTAGTTTTAGTCCACAAATACATGAACTTAGCATTTTTTCTGATTTTTGACATCGACAAGAAAAAATTCTAATTTACTATTAACGTGAAGGTCGGTATACCATGTCATTCACTCTCTAATCAAAATAATGAATCAAATTACTCTATTCAAGTGCATATTTCATAGTCCACGTCATGTATTCCAGCCTCCACCTCAACAATAAATAGAATTTTTTCATGTCGATGTCAAAAATCAGAAAAAATGCTAAGTTCGTGTATTTGTGGGTTAAAAATAAAAGTCATGTTTAATTTCAGAAAATATAAAAAGTTCGTATATTTACAGGCTAATAACCCTTATTATGTTGTAGAATTTCAAATGGATTATTGTGGTGGTAATAAACATCAAATAATCGGCACGATGAATGGAAATGGTAAACAGAGAATTGTTTCTTATGATCCAAATACGACAACTATTAATGAAAACAATGGTAATTAATTATTCCTACTATTACTGGTTTAGCATATAATATTTTTTAATATTATTCTCTATTAATACAACTCAATATGATGTCACAAACCCACGATATCTATCTTGGCCTGCTCGACAAATAAGACGTAGTATTTTGACAATAAAAAGAAATCGAACTCACTTTAAAAACGCATCCTACGAAGCTAGGTAGAGAAGGCATAAATATGAAAACTAGGGGTGTGCAGCGGGTTGGACCCGGACCGACATGCTGGGTTTGTTGACCCGAAAATTTCAGAAAAATGGACCGACCCAAACCGAAACTTTCGTGCGGGCCGACCCGGGACCGGACCGAACCTGAGCAACGGGTCCAGTTCGGTTCGGATCAGACCCGCTAATAACCTACTTTTTTTTTTCTATTCTTGCACCTATTTTTCAGATCTAAAACATAAAAAATATGATACCAAACCACATATCATAGTCTCAAATATTCGCAATCCACAATCACAAAAAACAAAACATAAATCACAATCAATCTATTACATAATACTCCCTCTGTCCACGAAATGAGTACTCATTTGTGGACGGCACGGGTTTTAAGAAATGTATGGAGTGTAGTGTGAATAGTTTAAGGGTCTCACTTTTTTAGAGTATTAATTAAAGGGTTGTGTGGTGTAGTAACCCGCTCTTTTAATTTATTAAAACCAGCAATGCGATAATTATTTATTGCATCATTCAGTAATAAAACCCAGTGGTTATATATGATTCGATTTCGACTTATGACTTTGAGTTATATAATACATGAAGCAAGAGTTATTATTTTATTTCGCGTGAGAAACTGCGATAAAGATTATTGAGCAGTCAATAATTATTATTTCTGATTATAACTGACTTAGCAAAGTCATGTTATTTAATAGTTACAATAGAAATATTATTTTTATTATTATTATTATTTTTACTTAAGTCATGGATTATACCGAGTTGTGAGGAAAATTAAATCTTCGGATTTAATTTAGATATTAGATGAGCAGATGAATTAAATCTACGGATTTAATTTAGAATTATTTTACAGTCTTTTGACATTAGCAAGACAAGAAATAGAATATCGAGACACGAGATTTATTAGAATATACGGATACACAGATAGACGATTAAATAGCAGAATCAAAGTTACCATTTTTATACAAAATGACCAACGCTGGAAGATTCTATCTATTACACCACAATTTTTACAACCTATCTATTACAATGATCACACAAGTTCCTAGCCCACAATTCAAAAACACCATCTCCCAACAAAGAAAAAAAAAAAAAGAAAGCAAAGAGGAAAAAAAAGGGATAAGGGGCGTGTGAATTTGCTGCTACAGCTACAGCCCCTCCCCTCCTATTCCCTTCTCCCTACACCTCTCCTTTCCCTATGCTAGCCGCCCACCCCATCCAATCCACCTCATACTCCAGCCTGTTGAAAATACTCAATAACAAAGTCAAGAAAAACCACAAGTAAAGTCAAAAGAAATATATTGTAGGACTTTAGTACCTTAATTATAGGGATTTGCATGACTTTGATCATTCTTAAACCTATAAATTGAGTATCATTGTAATACGGAAATATCAAGCAATATCAAAGAAATACAATTACGATCTTTGGCTTTTCTTTCTCTATATTATGATGATACCATGTTTCAACACAGCCACCCTATCCCTACAGCTCATACTAGCACACTCAAGTGTGTAGCAACAGCTTCTCCTTTAGTCTCACACTTCAGCCCCAAATCGCCACTCCCCTCTCTTCTACACTTAGAAACTTTGGGAGAGCAGAGACTTCAATCCAATGCTCTGCCACTTCAAGGTAAGCTTTGACTACAATTCCTCCATCTTCTCCATAACTCTACCTGCATTGATTGAGGGAAACAACGATTGTTTAAACTGTTCCAGCCATTCAAGTTCATTCAAAACATCAACAGTTGAAGAAGTGAGGAAGAGAGAGAGGGGTCAGGCGTTCAATAATTTCCAAAATAAAGGTAAACTTTGCCTTAATTCTTTCAACTATCCCTGACTCTCCCGCATTCATTGAGAGAAACCGGCCATTGCAATCATTTCAGATTATCTCAGTTATTCAATACCACAAATCACCAACCAATCAGTTCGAACATTCAAGGTATTATACTATCTCGAATTTCAATCCAATCAAGCATTCATGTCAACATGTTCAAGCTATGGCATTACAACTATGTCGATTCATTCACAGTTACTTTACGCTTTAGAACGACAAACCATGAGTATTCTGCCCTTAACAACTAGATATTGAAGTAGAAGAAGAATGAGAGTAGATAACTTAGCTTTAAGAAATAGGGCAGGCTGCCTGTTCGGTCAAGCCAAGACGACGACGACGGCGGCAGCTCCTGCTGCCTCGGCGCAAATCGTGTGATAACAGCAGCAGCGTCGCTAATGGCGGCGGAGGTGGAAAAGAATCAAAGCTCGATCCCCTGCCCTCCTTGACGTCTGAAACAGGACCTGAACGGCCAAGAGGAGAAGGCGAGACGACACCGGCTCCGTCGATTTGTGGCCAGAGAACCGCGGCGGCAGCAGCAGATCGAAGCACAGGCGAGAGTATTAGGGCTCGCTTCCCCTTTTTCCTCGAGCTTGAATCCAAGAAATTGAAAGCGAAGGAAGGCAAGGATGGAGGTAAGGGAGGAGGATCGATCGCCGTTCACCGGAATTTCAGGAGCGGCGGCGGCGATTTCTGATTTGGGGAGGAAATCAGGGCTCCTTCTATATTTTGCCTCCTTCCATGAATCGCAAGGGAGAATAGATTGAGAGAGGAGAAGAACAGGAGGGATGAACGGCGGTCTTCGGTCGCCGGGCTCCGGAGCCGCGGCGGCGGACTCCTTGGCTGAGAACGAGAGAGAGAAGAGAGGGAGGGAGCCGATGTTGGAGTAGAAGAGAGAGATAGAGGCGTGTTTGAGGTTGGGGAGGCGGAGGAACCGAGAATGAAGAGGGAGATAAGAAATGGGCCTATTCCTTATTCTCTAATTGGGCCTATGATTGTTTTAATTGGGCTCCTCCAATTTAAATTATTCGGCCTATTGTTTTAAATCTATTTGGGCCCGTTATCTTTTTAAATTTTGAGCCCAGACATTATATTTATCTTGGACTGAATGTTTAGTCTCTATAATTGGGTTTATTATTTAATTGATGGCTGCCATGACTTTTAATTCAAGCCCACTCTTAATTAATTATTAGGCTGTATTATGTTGAGCTTTTTTTTAATTATTTGACTTATATTATTACTTCGATTCATATTTGTCTAGCCCGGGTAATTAGACGCAGCTGCCCAATTACGATTGATTCTTACGAGATTATTAAGCAAATAATTCAATTGAGCTATTTCCTTTTAATCGATTACGGAGCGAGACCTATTATAATTATCAAGTGTGATAGAACACTCTAGATAAGCGGATTCATTATAGTTATTATCCGACCTCATGCGGCGAGCCTTATTTAAGTTATTTATTTAATCCGAGAGTTAGGATTAATAGTAGATTTCCTAGACTATTAAGTCGGAATAATGAATCATGCATAAGAGAGTCATGCATATTTATTTTCGCATTCTCATTAATCGAGGATTATATCCGAGCACATATCTTACTTAAATTTCTCGCAATAAAGGTCAAGGGCGAGAACTAGATTAAGAGCCGCTACACCACAGCAAGAGTTGCTATCAGGTGGGCATTACTTTCATATATATCAAATGAGTTTAAATGTTACGTTCAAGCAAGTTATTTCATGACTAAATTAATTGAAGTTATTTCAAATATTGTCTTGCCATAAAATATTTAAATTTCAGTATGATATCTATCTGATGTGACTTTTATTATGCAATCGAATTCGGGTCCTGAGCAGTTGATAGCTATCCTGCCAGGGCTAGTGTACACCAGTGACCGTGAGTCATCTAGCGGGTTGGCCGGTCAAGTGACCGTGAGAGGTGGCCACCTCTCCGGCACACAGTTCCAGATATGATAGATTACAAGAGAACTTAGACTGCAGTCGAACTTTAAGAATCACAAATGAACTTAGTAAGCTTGGGCCTTTTTAGCGAAAAACTCCCTTGCTGTACTGTTTATGATGGCATGTCAATTTACAGTTTTGAAGCATGTATTTTTATACTTAGGCATACGTGCCCACTGAGTACTTTTGTACTCAGCCCTGCATATATTTCTAAATGTGCAGGTTGAGTAGCTGCCGAAGGTGATGAAGTGACGAGCGGGACTCTTTTGTCTTATTATGTATTAATGAACTCTAGGGATACATGTCTTCACACATGTAATCAGAACCTTATTCCGTTGTGTACTCAGAAGTTTTATGTTATTTTGGCTAAGTCGGAGTTATCCGAACTTACTAGTTATTTGAGTCTAAACGACTAAACCTCCGTTATATTATAAATATCCCTTTTGTTAACAATGATGAAATGCGATCCTTCCTTGTTTGAATATCCCCCTTTCTACCCCGCTTCTAATCTCCCTCCATTAGTCACGGTTTCCCCGGCTTAATTATCCTTAATTAGGGCCGGTCGTGACAGAGTGGTATCAGAGCAGTTCATTTGCTCTGAACCCTAGAGTTAGGCCATTTTTCTAGTATGATCACTAGTATATATGAGTCAGTCAACCAAAGCTCATCACTTCATCACATCGTCATGCTCAGCAAGAAAGAAGGTGGTAATGATTTTAAAACATTGAGAAGTTCACGTTCTATATGAATGTACTGATGCTTACATTCAAGTTTTATGCTTTATTGATTGATTAGATATCTCAATGAACTTAGATGCGTTAAGAATGCATGATCACAGTTACGAGAAGAACAATAGAAGCTAGAAACTCAGTTATATTTCACTATAGCCATGGTGAAGAGCTAAGAAAGAGGAAGAGAATCCAATGAAAGCAGTGCAAGCAGAGTGCCACGCACGAATCACTGAAGCAGGCATAGTTCTTCATTCAGGTTGTTCACGCGTGACAGAACACCGAATCGACTATTGCCTTATTTGATGATAGATCACGTGAATCATTGCTCGTAGCGACGAGTGTGACTTATGTAATCAGTTAGCTATCGCATAATGAGCTAAGACTCATTACTAACTCTCGATTATCATTAGTTATGGCATGAAGAGAACCTTCATGATTTATGTTCGAACTTCAGAGTCAGACTCACATGCAGTTATAACACTTTGTGTATGATGTTATAGCATCGCGATTAGAACTGCCAGCTTACAGTTTCAGATATTCAGAACCTTTATGATTACAATTACCTATTATTTTACACGTGAGCATGATTTAGAATCCCTATTGATTACGATCACCTGCTACAAATCGAAAGGAGGATAGGTGCCATGGGTAACTAGAAGTTACCAACCGTTATGATTGACTAGAAAAATCTATATAAGTGCGTAAGACGGGAGGAGTTCCTGAAGATGGTTTAGAGTTTAATAATAGCTAGAAGCGCTGACAATGGATCAATGCTGAAACAAATGAATTAAGATTCTAATGAGACCCTAAGGATATACTCAAGATAAGTATATATACCTTAAACTATCGAGGACATCGCCTCAGTTAGAACGTCTTGGATTATGCATTTAGTCTGGTAGCCGCAATGAGAGCATTGACTAAGGTCATTCTATGACTTAGCATTACACATGGAGACACATACCCTATAAAGGTGCTCAGATGAGCAAAAGCTATTTCCTTATTGAATGCGTGATGATTCAAAAGGTCTTTTGCAATAACACGGAAGAGTGCTTCAAATTATATGGTTGCATTTCAAGCGCTATGTGAAGGAACACTAAGTACTAGAAGTACTACATTAAGATCATATAGAGAAACATTGTTGAGTAAGGTAGAGCCTACCTTATTTCGCCTATAGAAGATGTT
Organism: Salvia miltiorrhiza; assembly: GCF_028751815.1. Classification (NCBI taxonomy): domain Eukaryota; kingdom Viridiplantae; phylum Streptophyta; class Magnoliopsida; order Lamiales; family Lamiaceae; genus Salvia; species Salvia miltiorrhiza. Next base: position 41,115,943 of record NC_080387.1, read on the forward strand.
TAAGGATTGCATTAAACTAGGAAGCAGATTCCAAGTTTGAGAAGCTCTAGAATATTCTCAAGGACATGTTCAAGATGTTAAGAAGAAAGTGGTGATTTTAGACCAAATATACCTTTTGCAGTCAATGAACAAGAGTTGCCAAGTTCGGAAAAGTATTTCCGAGTGACTGAGAAGTAGTTGTGTCGGACCTGGCTAGTCCACATGGCCAAAATCTCAGTAGTCGTCATATATGGGTCTTTAAACCTATATATTTTAAACCTTCATCTGAAAAGCCAAACGGGTTCAGACTATTAGGTCATTTCGTTTCGACCTTTCAGTCAATTCATTTCTACCCTATGGTTATTCATTTTCAATTATTTGGCAAATTATTGAAACACTTTGCCTAATTGCCATTTGTGATTTGAATCATTGCGATCTACTAGCTGTTGGTAGATTTTCTGTGACCCAAGGACAAACAGATACTCATCAGATTAAATCAGTCAAACATGTATGCTTCAACCCAAGGGTCAAGCACGTGATGCATACAGACAATCTCTTGTGCATTTAGTAGGACGTTATTTGTGTATTTCGAAAACGATGATCATTTCGATACTTTTGTATGCCCCTATGTTGGCTTAGTTATTTTGACTAGTATTAGTACGGAGACGCGAAACCTTGGGGCGTTCCGTGACTGAGTACGTTTTGTGATGGCTTCGCTAGGTAGCCAGTTCGTCATGTGTGGTACTTAGATAGGTCTTTGAATCTAGACTTTTATGACGATGTAAAGTCCTCATTGAGGCAATTTTCCCTATGTTATATATGGTGACCTATTTGGTCTTTTGCGGCAAGTCACTTCTGCCACGTGTTACTTATATGCTTGCATGAGAAAGAGTTCGAACAAGATTTGAGAATCAAGAAACAATTTACAGAAGTGATGATATGCATCTGTATGTTTTATAATGCGTTAATGACTATATGTCAACTCATTAGTATGCCACCAAATGAGGGTGTCCGAGAGGAGGGGGAAAAATTTCCCCGAGATAATGGAAAAGGCCCAGTACCAGGGCTAGAACAAAACATGGCCTCACCACCCATACAACTAGAACATAGAATTGAAGAACTATTCTTATGACAGAACCCACCTACCTTCAACGGGACAGGAGACCCGGCAGAAGCTGAGACTTGGGTTCGCGCTATTGAGCGCATTTTCAACTTTCTGCGTTGCACCGACCAAGAGCGTCTGACTTGTATGTCCTTTAAGTTGACTGGGTCAGCTGATTTCTGGTGGGAAGCACGGATGAAAACGATGACAGTAGAGCAGATAGAAAACCTGACTTGGGAACAATTCAAAGCTGGTATATATGACAAGTATATACCCAAGAGCTACCGCAAGAAAAAAGAGGCTGAGTTTTACAATCTGAAACAAGGAAAGATGTCGGTAACTCAATACGACAGGATGTTCTGCGATATGTCTAGATAAGCGTCGGAACAAGTAGACACAGATGAAAAGATGGCTGAAAAGTTTTGTGCCGAACTGAGGCACGAGATTAGGATGGCTTTGGCAAGCCACGGAGGATTGTCTTACACTGAGTCGCTCAGTCGAGCGTTAGACATTGAGGCAGCCTTGCTAGGAGAAAGACCTGCAACTGTACCTACGCCAGCACCTTCACATGATCAAAATCATAATCAGAATTTTAGAGGAAAGAGGAGATGGGACAACAGTAACCCGAACCAAGGCGAGAAGAGGCCATGGCAGGGACGGGTCTTCCAGTCACAGGGCTATGGAGGCCAGAGTGCACCAAAACAGATGGGAAATAACCAACAGAGAGCCCCACATTGCCTCAAATGTAACAAAAGTCATGTGGGAATCTGTAAGGCCGGCAGTGATAGTTGCTATATCTGCAACCAGAAGGGGCACTATGCAAACCGGTGCCCGAATAAGCAACACGGGACGGGTTCAAGGCCGAACCTACCTATCCAGGCTCCGCATCTGCGAGCAATCCAAGCTCTGTCCCAACCATACCCAGGGCAGCAACCACAGTATCAGCAGCCACAGCAGCACCAACAGCTACCGTACCAACCACAACCTCAACAACCGTATCAGCAACAGGCTCGCCAACAACAGAAACAACATGAAGAGCCTCGTCATGCTAGAGCCTATGCTATGAGGCAGAAGCAGCCCGAAAACAACCAGGGAAACCTGGCAGGTATGGGCATGCTACTCAATACTCCTGTTGTACTCCTATTTGATACGGGCGCATCGCATACTTTTATTTCAAGTCACTACTACAAAAATACACATACATAACACTTCATACATAACGGTTTTTTTAAAAAACCGTTATGTATGAGCGCATTTTTATAAAAGACAACGATTTTTATAGAAATCCGTTATCTATGTAGTGTTATTTATAAGCATAGATAACGGTATGAGGTAATTCGTTATAAATGAGTGTTATCTATTAGTTGCATACATAACGGTATTATCGAACCGTTAAGAAGAAGTGTTATGTATGCGATTATTCCATTTTATCTTTTATTTTCATAATTAATTTATTAATTAAATAATTAAAAATATAATATGAATTATATTATTATTTCTCCCTTCCTCACACCCCTCATTCACCTCCACCCTAGAATCACATCAACGCCTCCTGTAGAGGAGGCGACGTCTTCGATCAGCCCTTCCATGGTGGCGACGGCGACGCGCCCGCCACACCGAGCGGCAACGGCCATAGCCTCTCCATGTCGTGACTCTCCTCCCTTCAGCCATAAACCCCGCGCCACCAGGTACGTCGCGACCTCAATCTCGCCGCCGCAATCTCGGTGCCCCTCTTCTCGTCTGCTAATCCTAGGTGCGCTCCATCTCTGACCTCAATCTCGCCACCGCAATCTCGCCGACCTCAATCTCTGACTGCCACGCTGCGCTCCCATCTCACTGCCCCTCTTCTCGTCTGCTAACCCTAGGTGCGGCGATTCGCGCTGCCTGCCACGACGTGCCCCTATCTCGTCGCCCTGGTCCTCGTCGCTACCCTAGGCTTCGCGATCTGCGCCGCATCCCCCATCTCGCCGCCCCTATTGTCTGGTAACCCTAGCCGCATCCCCCATCTCGCCTGCTTTCCTCCCTGTTCTCATTTTCTCTATCCTTGTCGCATCTCCGATCGATTCATGCTCCAGATGCTTGGAATCTGGTGTTCTGCAGCTCTGACTCTTCTCTAACGAGGTGATTTTGTTCTATCACTCTTTGATTTTTGGTTATTTGGAATCTAAGGCATTGTGATGCTTACTTGGGGTTAATTTTGATTGTGGGTTATTAGTTGGTCTTCGATTGCTTGCTTTCTTATTGTGATGCTGTGTTGTGCGTATCTTTGTGGTTTGTTGTTTTGGGGGAATTTGTGTATGTTTGCTATGCAGGTTGAGCAAACAATTAGGTAATTAGTGATTCATATAATTCTCGAGGTTGTATCCGATCTACTATTCTTTCTGAGGGCCAGTGATGGTCCTTCCTTCAAATTTCTTTATTATCGGTATCTGTTGTACTGAGTCCTGAGTGTAAGGAATGTTGGAGAAATCTGAAAGTTTAATGGCATTTTCAGAACTACTATTTTTAGTTTTTAATCCAAAAGTTTTATGCCTGTTCAAAACAAAATTTGGTTATATTAATTTTATTACTCCTTAAGAAGTAAAAAACTACTCTTACTTTAAAGTGGTTGGGGTACAATAGAGCTGAACAACTTCTATTGTGATTTGTTGGTAAGATTTTCATTTACCGATCATGATTTGTTTCAGGGACTTCATTTTAATCATGATATGTTTGTCAGATAGTTTAATAATTATAGTTATTCGTAATGTTAATTATGTAACATGACTCTAAACTACAATGATGCTATTTGAAGTACTTGTTCATTGAATACTATCATGTTATGGTTTTTTGTCATGCTTATCCACTACCACCTTTGATTTCACAGCCAGAGCATCAGCAACTCATTGCCGATGCAGGGGCCATACCACGTCTTGTTGATATGTTAAAAAGGCATAAAGATGGGGCTAAACTCTCGAGCAGTGAATTAGGTTCTGCTTCTTACATACTGCAAATCATGCTTACTTTATACACACGAGTAATTTCTACATAGCACGAAGACGATCATTGTCTTTGTTCTTATCGATTTTCTTTCCAATATATGTTTATTTCTAAGTTACTCCCATGAAATGTGTAACTCGAGTTATATTGTTTTTGATTTATAGTGGTTTTGTCCATTTTACCAATCACTTTGATATGCTTTTTAAGTGTTTATCATGATGCTCTATATTGTGATTCTTGGTTGGCTCTTTGTATGATTTTGTGGCAGGTTTGTGGTGGATTAAATGAGTCGTACGTTGAGCTGAAGAGGCTTGTGAATTCACAAGAAAAGTTGTACCATATGGCTAGCTAGTTGCATATTTAATATGTTTAGTATTTTTGTAAGGCATAATAGTATAGATAGAGCAGTTGTTGAATTTTGACTATATTCAAATCTTGTAAGAATTCTTTTTTATGATAATAATATAAAATTAAATATTTTGGATGATATATAATATTATTATTGTTGGTTTTATCATTTATACTGTTATCTATAAATTAATAGATAACGGAGAAATAGAAATCTAATTTCGGTCAAAAACGTTATACATAACGGATTACCAAACGTTATTAATATCAAAAAACCGTTATGTATAGGTGTGTACATAACAGTGAATATTAAACTTTCATGACGGTTTGAAACGTTATGTATAATACTATAGATAACGGATATAATCCGTTACGTATATATAAACAATCGTTATGTATAATAGAATAGATAACGGATATAATACTATAGATAACGGATATAATCCGTTATGTATAATAGAATAGATAACGCTTAAATCTCCGTTATGTATGAAATCCACATACATTACACCATTATATATTACGGATGTTTTCGCACATAGATAACGGATAAAATCCGTTATCTATGAGCGAATCTGGCGTAGTGAGTACATGTGTCGACACCTTAAGACTTAAAATGGAAAGAGCTGACCAGGAGTTGAGTATATCATCACCTATAGGAGGGATGACGGTAGTCAAACATGTGTGCTTGAACTTAGAATTGAACATAGGATCACTCAAGATAGTGGTGCACAACTCATATGTTATACCAATGAGAGACGTGGACATAATTCTAGGAATGGACTGGCTGGCTGAGAATTACGCCACCATCCTATGTAATGAAAGACGGATATCGTTTCGAACCCCAGGAAGGGAGCTTTCACATTTCCACGGAATTAGCATGGGGAGAAGAAAGATGATCATCTCCGCTCTGCAAGCAATGAGAATGATGAAGAAAGGACACCCAGCCTACCTCGTGTATTTACACGGAGAACTGGGAACTGAAAGGAGCATAGAAGATGTAGCAATTGTACGGAACTTTTCAGATGTATTTCCAGAGATTCTGCCAGGGCCACCACCGGACAGACCATTTGAGTTTACCATTGATTTGGAGCCCGGGGCAGCTCCCATTTCAAAGGCACCGTACCGAATGGCTCCTAAAGAGTTGGAAGAACTCAAGATACAACTGCAAGAACTTTTGGATCTTGGATTCATTAGGCCAAGTGTATCACCTTGGGGTGCACCCGTACTTTTCGTGAAGAAAAAGGATGGCACATTGCGAATGTGCATAGACTATAGAGAACTGAACAAAGTGACACTCAAGAACAAATATCCTTTACCAAGGATAGATGACCTCTTCGACCAGCTCAAGGGAGCAAGCGTGTTCTCGAAGATTGATTTGCGGTCTGGTTATCACCAGCTGAAGATTCGACCAGAAGACGTACCTAAGACGGCGTTTCGAACTAGGTATGGCCACTACGAATTTGTAGTTGTGCCATTCGGGCTAACCAACGCGCCAGCCGTGTTCATGGACCTCATGAATCGAGTGTTCCATCCGTACTTAGACAAATTTGTCTTGGTATTCATAGATGACATCCTGATCTACTCGAAGAACGAGAAAGACCATGAGGAACATCTGAGAATTGTCCTAGAAACGTTGAGGACGGAGCGCCTTTATGCCAAATTCAGCAAGTGCGAGTTTTGGCTCAGCGAAGTCACATTTTTAGGCCATATTGTGTCGTCAGAAGGGATTAAAGTGGACCCTGAGAAAGTGCAAGCAGTGCGCGAATGGAGACCACCTACTAACCCTAATGAGATAAGAAGTTTCTTAGGATTGGCAGGTTACTACCGGAGGTTCATAGAGGGATTTTCCAAAATCGTAAGGCCAATGTAGTAGCTGATGCATTGAGCCGTAAAACTCAATCTAAATTGGGATATCTCACCACTCAAGAGAACGAGCTCATAAGAGAATTTGGGAAAATGAGCATAGAAGTGGTCAAACCACCAGGAACGATAGCAAACGTTGTTGCAACGATACCTAACTTGAGAAAAATGATCATAGAAGCACAAAGAAAGGACGAGAAAATGGAAAAGCTACGAGAAGCGGTAAGGAAGGGAGGCGTCAAGAATTATCAAGAAGCATCAGATAATGTTATCTTCTTTGAGGGAAGGATATGCATCCCCCACGATGATGAGCTTAAGGATAAAATTATGAGCAAGGCTCACGATACCCCTTATACTGCCCACCCCGGGAGTACTAAGATGTATCAAGATCTAGGAAAGCATTTTTGGTGGGAAGGCATGGAGAGAGACATAGCGTCATTTGTAGAAAGATGGCTAGCATGCCAACAAGTGAAGGCCCTACACTAAAGGCCATATGGAAAGCTACAACCATTGGAAATTCCAAAATGGAAGTTGGAGCACATTACAATGGATTTTGTGACCAGTTTGCCCAAGACAAGGAAAGGAAACACCGCCATTTGGGTAATAGTGAATCGACTCACGAAGTGTGCTCATTTTATACCAATACCAATCACCTACGAGTTAGACAAGCTAGTTCAGTTGTATGTTCGAGAGATTGTGCGCTCACACGGCGTGCCCGTGTCGATCACTTCAGATCGAAATTCAAAGTTACTCTAAATTTTGGATGAGCTTACAAAAGGAGTTAAAAACGGGGCTAAATTTTAGCACCGCCTTCCATCCATAGACAGATAGGCAATCTGAAAGGACAATTCAGACCCTCGAAGACATGTTAAGAACAGTGGTGTTAGACAGAGGCGGAAATTGGGAATCAATGCTACCATTGATCGAGCTTGCCTACAATAATAATTATCAGACGACCATTGATATGGCACCTTACGAGGCGCTGTATGGAAGGAAATGTAGGTCCCCACTTTACTGGGATGAAGTGGGTGAGAGAAAAGTTTTAGGACCGGACATGGTCAATGAAATGGTTGAGATAGTCCGCCAGATCAGAGGACGAATAAAGGAGGCACAGGATAGACAGAGATCTTACACTGATTCACGCCGAACTGAGTTACATTTTGAAATAGGAGACAAGGTCTTCCTAAAGGTATCTCCTACCAAGGGAATAACAAGGTTTGGTGTCAAGGGAAAGCTTAGACCCCGATTTATAGGACCGTATGAGATTCTAGAGAGGATAGGTCCAGTGGCATATAAGTTGGTGTTACCGCCAAGTTTTGGAATCGTCCACAACATTTTTTTTTTTTTTTCACGTATCACAACTCAGGAAGTACGTTTACGACCCAAAGCACGTGATCCACCAAGAAGAGATGATCCTTAGCCCAGACTTGAGCTATGAAGAAAAACCCGAAGCCATTCTAGATCGGAAAGTGCAACAACTTAGGAATAAGGCAATCACACCAGTGAAAGTCTTATGGAGACACCACGGATAAGAGTAAGCCACGTGGGAGCTTGAAGACAAGATGAAGGAGAAATACCCCGAGCTGTTTTAGCAGAGTCATGCAAATTTCGGGACGAAATTTTTGTTAAGAGGGGTAGTATGTAGTAACCCGCTCTTTTAATTTATTAAAACCAACAATGCGATAATTATTTATTGCATCATTCAGTAATAAAACCCAGTGGTTATATATGATTCGATTTCGACTTATGACTTTGAGTTATATAATACATGAAGCAAGAGTTATTATTTTATTTCGCGTGAGAAACTGCGATAAAGATTATTGAGCAGTCAATAATTATTATTTCTGATTATAACTGACTTAGCAAAGTCATGTTATTTAATAGTTACAATAGAAATATTATTTTTATTATTATTATTATTATTTTTACTTAAGTCATGGATTATACCGAGTTGTAAGGAAAATTAAATCTTCGGATTTAATTTAGATATTAGATGAGCAGATGAATTAAATCTACGGATTTAATTTAGAATTATTTTACAGTCTTTTGACATTAGCAAGACAAGAAATAGAATATCGAGACACGAGATTTATTAGAATATACGGATACACAGATAGACGATTAAATAGCAGAATCAAAGTTACCATTTTTATACAAAATGACCAACGCTGGAAGATTCTATCTATTACACCACAATTTTTACAACCTATCTATTACAATGATCACACAAGTTCCTAGCCCACAATTCAAAAACACCATCTCCCAACAAAGAAAAAAAAAAAAGAAAGCAAAGAGGAAAAAAAAGGGATAAGGGGCGTGTGAATTTGCTACTACAGCTACAGCCCCTCCCCTCCTATTCCCTTCTCCCTACACCTCTCCTTTCCCTATGCTAGCCGCCCACCCCATCCAATCCACCTCATACTCCAGCCTGTTGAAAATACTCAATAACAAAGTCAAGAAAAACCACAAGTAAAGTCAAAAGAAATATATTGTAGGACTTTAGTACCTTAATTATAGGGATTTGCATGACTTTGATCATTCTTAAACCTATAAATTGAGTATCATTGTAATACGGAAATATCAAGCAATATCAAAGAAATACAATTACGATCTTTGGCTTTTCTTTCTCTATATTATGATGATACCATGTTTCAACACAGCCACCCTATCCCTACAGCTCATACTAGCACACTCAAGTGTGTAGCAACAGCTTCTCCTTTAGTCTCACACTTCAGCCCCAAATCGCCACTCCCCTCTCTTCTACACTTAGAAACTTTGGGAGAGCAGAGACTTCAATCCAATGCTCTGCCACTTCAAGGTAAGCTTTGACTACAATTCCTCCATCTTCTCCATAACTCTACCTGCATTGATTGAGGGAAACAACGATTGTTTAAACTGTTCCAGCCATTCAAGTTCATTCAAAACATCAACAGTTGAAGAAGTGAGGAAGAGAGAGAGGGGTCAGGCGTTCAATACTTTCCAAAATAAAGGTAAACTTTGCCTTAATTCTTTCAACTATCCCTGACTCTCCCGCATTCATTGAGAGAAACCGGCCATTGCAATCATTTCAGATTATCTCAGTTATTCAATACCACAAATCACCAACCAATCAGTTCGAACATTCAAGGTATTATACTATCTCGAATTTCAATCCAATCAAGCATTCATGTCAACATGTTCAAGCTATGGCATTACAACTATGTCGATTCATTCACAGTTACTTTACGCTTTAGAACGACAAACCATGAGTATTCTGCCCTTAACAACTAGATATTGAAGTAGAAGAAGAATGAGAGTAGATAACTTAGCTTTAAGAAATAGGGCAGGCTGCCTGTTCGGTCAAGCCAAGACGACGACGACGGCGGCAGCTCCTGCTGCCTCGGCGCAAATCGTGTGATAACAGCAGCAGCATCGCTAATGGCGGCGGAGGTGGAAAAGAATCAAAGCTCGATCCCCTGCCCTCCTTGACGTCTGAAACAGGACTTGAACGGCCAAGAGGAGAAGGCGAGACGACACCGGCTCCGTCGATTTGTGGCCAGAGAACCGCGGCGGCAGCAGCAGATCGAAGCACAGGCGAGAGTATTAGGGCTCGCTCCCCCTTTTTCCTCGAGCTTGAATCCAAGAAATTGAAAGCGAAGGAAGGCAAGGATGGAGGTAAGGGAGGAGGATCGATCGCCGTTCACCGGAATTTCAGGAGCGGCGGCGGCGATTTCTGATTTGGGGAGGAAATCAGAGCTCCTTCTATATTTTGCCTCCTTCCATGAATCGCAAGGGAGAATAGATTGAGAGAGGAGAAGAACAGGAGGGATGAACGGCGGTCTTCGGTCGCCGGGCTCTGGAGCCGCGGCGGCGGACTCCTTGGCTGAGAACGAGAGAGAGAAGAGAGGGAGGGAGCCGATGTTGGAGTAGAAGAGAGAGATAGAGGCGTGTTTGAGGTTGGGAAGGCGGAGGAACCGAGAATGAAGAGGGAGATAAGAAATGGGCCTATTCCTTATTCTCTAATTGGGCCTATGATTGTTTTAATTGGGCTCCTCCAATTTAAATTATTCGGCCTATTGTTTTAAATCTATTTGGGCCCGTTATCTTTTTAAATTTTGAGCCCAGACATTATATTTATCTTGGACTGAATGTTTAGTCTCTATAATTGGGTTTATTATTTAATTGATGGCTGCCATGACTTTTAATTCAAGCCCACTCTTAATTAATTATTAGGCTGTATTATGTTGAGCTTTTTTTTAATTATTTGACTTATATTATTACTTCGATTCATATTTGTCTAGCCCGGGTAATTAGACGCAGCTGCCCAATTACGATTGATTCTTACGAGATTATTAAGCAAATAATTCAATTGAGCTATTTCCTTTTAATCGATTACGGAGCGAGACCTATTATAATTATCAAGTGTGATAGAACACTCTAGATAAGCGGATTCATTATAGTTATTATCCGACCTCATGCGGCGAGCCTTATTTAAGTTATTTATTTAATCCGAGAGTTAGGATTAATAGTAGATTTCCTAGACTATTAAGTCGGAATAATGAATCATGCATAAGAGAGTCATGCATATTTATTTTCGCATTCTCATTAATCGAGGATTATATCCGAGCACATATCTTACTTAAATTTCTCGCAATAAAGGTCAAGGGCGAGAACTAGATTAAGAGCCGCTACACCACAGCAAGAGTTGCTATCAGGTGGGCATTACTTTCATATATATCAAATGAGTTTAAATGTTACGTTCAAGCAAGTTATTTCATGACTAAATTAATTGAAGTTATTTCAAATATTGTCTTGCCATAAAATATTTAAATTTCAGTATGATATCTATCTGATGTGACTTTTATTATGCAATCGAATTCGGGTCCTGAGCAGTTGATAGCTATCCTGCCAGGGCTAGTGTACACCAGTGACCGTGAGTCATCTAGCGGGTTGGCCGGTCAAGTGACCGTGAGAGGTGGCCACCTCTCCGGCACACAGTTCCAGATATGATAGATTACAAGAGAACTTAGACTGCAGTCGAACTTTAAGAATCACAAATGAACTTAGTAAGCTTGGGCCTTTTTAGCGAAAAACTCCCTTGCTGTACTGTTTATGATGGCATGTCAATTTACAGTTTTGAAGCATGTATTTTTATACTTAGGCATACGTGCCCACTGAGTACTTTTGTACTCAGCCCTGCATATATTTCTAAATGTGCAGGTTGAGTAGCTGCCGAAGGTGATGAAGTGACGAGCGGGACTCTTTTGTCTTATTATGTATTAATGAACTCTAGGGATACATGTCTTCACACATGTAATCAGAACCTTATTCCGTTGCGTACTCAGAAGTTTTATGTTATTTTGGCTAAGTCGGAGCTATCCGAACTTACTAGTTATTTGAGTCTAAACGACTAAACCTCCGTTATATTATAAATATCCCTTTTGTTAACAATGATGAAATGCGATCCTTCCTTGTTTGAATATCCCCCTTTCTACCCCGCTTCTAATCTCCCTCCATTAGTCACGGTTTCCCCGGCTTAATTATCCTTAATTAGGGCCGGTCGTGACATGTGGGGTACACTTGCCAAAAAGGGAAATGGGTACTCATTTCGTGGACGGACGAAAAAGGAAATATGGGTACTCATTTCGTGGACGGAGGGAGTATAAATTAAATATTAAATTTATATGAGTACCGGGTCGATTCTGGGTTTGACAGGTTAGACCGGGTTTAGACCCGGACCGACCCTGGACAAAATTTGGTCTTTAAAATTAGACCCAACCCGGACCGAACACCTATAATGGGCCGGTTCGGTCCGGACCGAACCCGTCTGTCCGGCGGGTCCGGGTTGGGTTTGTACACCCCTAATGAAAACAATAATAAATAAAATGTTCGTCCATCTGCTGGGGACATGTACCATTTTAGAATGCTACTAAATCACGTTAGGGGTGCGACGTGTCACGATGATTTTCGTATGGTGAATGGTTAATTGAAAGAGACTTACAAGGAAGCATGTCATGCAATGAGATTGTTAGACGATGATAAGGAGTACATCGAAGGAATTATAGAGGCAAGTTCTTGCGGATCAGGAGATTATTTGAGACGCCAGTTCACAACTTTACTCTTATCAAATAGCATGACAGCCCGAGGATGTATGGAAAAGAACTTAGCGATTACTATCAAACGACATCCTTCACATGAAACGGAAGACCTTTAGAAGCCAGGTAATTGCTATAATGAAATATTTATCTTATATTTTCGACCTTTTTAAATATTTAAACATTTGTTACATCTACGAACTTAATATGGAATGCATTAATTTGTTAAATGACATTAATTATTTTTTTTCGTCTTTTGAATAGATTTGCTGCTGACAGATGACTAATTAAAAAATCTTGCTTTAGCTTAAATTGAAAAGTTGCTTATAGCTAACTCTACCAGTCTCATTAACTTTCCTACCATGTCGTTACCGAACGAGACTGTTATATCTTCTACTGTAAACCTACTCATCTTGGAAGAGACGTCTTATAACATTGAAGAAATGAATGCTGTAGTTGATAGTGGTGAGGGAGGACTTTTCTTTCTGTATGGATGCGGCGGTACATGAAAGACATATATATCAAGAGGACCTTATGCTCGAGCTTACGTGGAAGAGGCGATATCGTACTGCCTGTAGCCTCGAGTGGTATAGCTTCATTATTACTCCCTAAAGGCAGAACTGCGCACTCGAGATTTAGTATACCGTTAGATTGTGATGAGAACTCCACATGCCACAAGATCAAGCCAGACAACGATCTTACCTTACTTTTATGATTTTACCCTTTATCGTCGAATTTTGTCATCTTCTTCATTTATTTGTTTGATTATACCGTCTTCTTCATTGTTGAAACAACGAGTATCTGTTCTGCATAAAGGCGGCCCACCAACGACGCAGAAGGCAACCCACCTTTTTCAAATTGCCGGCGGCATTACCGGAGGTGAGGCTTCCGCCGGCATATCTTAATTACGGATGATGAGACTGAGCAGCTCAGGAACTCAGCTAAGACCATTCTAGAGGTCCAGAGCCAGTTGGGGATTTGATGAATCATGTTTTTCATATGTTTCTTTACTGTAATGTTACTATGTACTTGAGACTAGTATATTTTGAATACATGGATGTATGTTTGCATTACCAACTTATTTTCTTTGATTATTTGTTGTACGTGCATTTGTATGATTAAGTAGTTTTCTAGCAGCATACGTGCATTTTTTAATCTAGTTAAATTTATTGATCACAAATTAAATTTATCATTTAAAATAAAGTCATGTAACAAATCAAATTCAGCCAAGCTAGCAACCGAGTAGCCGATAGCCCATGAAGTGTAGTTTAACTGTGGCTTGGAGTCTTCCATCATGAGAGAGGCTCCACTATATCTTTGAATAACTCTATGACATTAATGGTGATTTGAATAAAATTAAAATCTATATTCTTGTATTTTCTATTTTTACTATATCAAAATGAATAGTTATTTTCTTCACTCACACGCACTCATGACAGATGGATCCTGGCTCAAGTGTCCATTATGGTTACGAAAGGGGGGCAGCTTATGAAACACCCTTCTATAATCCACATACGAACTTGTGGAAAACAGGTATATCCATGTACACAAGGGAATTGCTCACGTTGGGGAGGATAAGTGATTGTATTAAGTTGTTGGGAAACACACCTGCTCCTTCTGTTAGCCGTGACTGTGAGCGGCCATCTGATCCAGGAACCTCTTCTCGGGGGGTGCATTCTGCTGTTGGGGGTATCAATGTTACTGGGACCGGTTATACTTTGTTTAGTCTGAGAAATAGTCAACACACTGCTGCTGTTGGTGAAGAATTGCTTGAGACTACTCTGAATGCTGATATAACAATGGTGATTGATGAAGATTTGCAAGATACTATCATGGAGACATCAGAAGTCAGTCTCCAAGAAGAGGAATAAGCCTAATCTGTTGGAGACACTTCCGTCCAAGAAGAAAAAAGTTCAGGCTTCGGAACAGCAGGAGTCACCTCCGTCAAAGAAGGAAAAGGGGCAGGCTTCTGATCAGCAGGAGTTACGTGCCTGCAAGAAGAGGAAGGAGTCTACTCGGTCGGAGTCACCTATGTTGGAAATACACACACACACACACACACACATACACATATATATAAGGGATGAATTTAATTAAATTTTGGAGGATTGCAAAAGTGCACAGTGTGTGGACGTGTGTGTGTGTGGGAATTGAGCAAATGAATTATGGATTGCAAATTTTAATATTTCTTTCACTTCTACATTTAACACCACAAGTACATATATATATAGTGATGATTGGCGGTGATTTGTATTCACTGCCTTTGACTTATGGTAACAAATCTAATATTCTAGAATTCTCTATTACTTTCTTTCACCTACTACCTAATTCTTTAATTTTCTATTTCTTTCTCTTACTTTCTTGTTAATTCTAGAATACTCCATATAAATCAAGTTTGTTAATTCAACACTCCCCCTTAAACTTGATTTATCATTCCGAGCAAACTTCTGAATTTGGCAAAATCCTCGAACTTGAGCGGCTTGGTAAAAATGTCGGCAACTTGATCTTGTGATTTCACATACTCCACTTGGACCTCCTTCTTTGCTATGCATTCTCTGATGTAGTGGAAGCGGGCGTCTATGTGCTTGCTTTGAATGTGAAATACTGGATTCTTTGATAGCGCGATTGCCGACTTGTTATCCACGGAAATAGTTGTTGGCTCTTTTTGTGGCCATCCAAGCTCTTCCAGTAAACTTCGTAGCCAAACTGCATGGCAAACACTGGATGTGGCAGCCACATATTCAGCTTCACATGTTGACAGCGTGACTATGGGTTCTTTGACAGCTAGGTGAAAAGCAGTGTCTCCCACGAAAAATACGAATCCGCTTGTGCTCTTGCAGTCATCACGATCTCCAGCCCAATCTCTATCACTATAGCCAACAAGCCTATAATCGTTAGTATTTGAATAGAATAGGTGTTAGGTCCCGGAGGGTTCACTGAACAGGTGTAGGGGGAGGGAATACACATGTAGGCTATTTTTCGTAAAACAAAACAAACTTAACCAAATTTCAGTTGGAAATAGGTTGTAGACTGATACTGAAAGACTTCAATAATTTTTTATATCAGTTGAGCACTGGGCTTTAACTGATATCCACGTAAGGCTTCAGTCTAGAGTTTGTAAATAGAGTAGAGTTATTGATCTCGCTGACTATCAGTTGAATCAACAGCTAGACTTATAACTCGGCAGCAGAATTTAAACTTAGTACGAATAACTTTTAGAAAAGGTTTGTCACTTGTAAAATCCTTAGTTACACTTTTCAGTTAATCCAGTTTAGTTGATAACAGATTTAACATGAATAAGGAAAAACTGAAAGAAGGTAAAGAACACAAGGATTTTTACGTAGTTCGGAAACAACATTCCTACTCCACGGTCAGATTATTAGTCTGACAAACACTCTGGGCTAATGCATATAGGTGCACAGCAAACCTACCAACCCACTCTGAGTTGGATTTCTCTCTTGGCTTACCAGGTGCCAAGGAACCGATCTGTTTAATTTTCCTGGTACTAAACAACCACTCTCGGCTTACTGGGTGCCAAGGAACCGATCTGTTTAGTTTTCCTAGTACTAAACAACCACTCTTGGCTTACTAGGTGCTAAGAAACCTAACTGTTTAGGTTACCTGGTACTAAACAACCACTCAAATTTTTTTTTCTCTCGGTTGAAAAGGGGTTTGGACTCTTCCAACTAAGACTACTGAGAACAGGCTCTCAAGTAATTTGTTCTAGGCTAAAGATAAAACAAGAAATGCCTAGATTACTAAGAGAGTTTAGATAATCAGCTAGACTGATTTTACAACAGTTGATTACTCTCTTCTTCGATTCGAAATTCTATCTATGGAAATGCTGGCTCATGAATTTGACAGAGCTTCAGCGTATGTCTTCGAATCGGTGAAGATTGCTGGCATTTCTCAAGCTTTATTTATAGGCGAAGTCTTGAATAGATTCGTTGGAGAGATGGTCTTCAGGATTTCTGCCGTTGTGAGAGGGTGTCACTTCTTGGGCTGAGGTGGCAATCTTCAGATACTCCATGTTGCAAATATTTGAATTGTTTTGTCCTTGGAGTATGTTGCTTCTGCATTTTTACATGCAAAGTGTTGGCTATTTTATTTAACACGCCGCAAGTGTACGGGTGCAATTGTGTACAGTAGCAAGCAAGGTCGTATTCCACAGAGACTGATTTAACCAATTCCTATCCTAAATTATTCTACTTTATCTGGAAAATCGGAAAGATGAGTTTTTGTTTTAAAAACTAAATAAATAAACAGCAGGAAAGAAAATAAACCAAGCTGCGAAACAGAGAAAAAAATAAGAGAAGATTTTCCAAGGCAAAGGTTTCAACAGATTCTCTTAACTAACATGTTCAATTCAACTAATAAGACGATTCCTAAGGCAATCTCTAAGCTAGTCCATACCCACTCCCGTGGCATACAAACCGTTGATTACATGCAAGGCTACCATCCCTGAATCGCACTTCTAACATGTAACTCCTAAAAGTTCCTAGGATTAACGCCCTCACAGTTATCAATTCCCTTTAGAATTAAAATAAATGTGTTCAATGTTCTTAGTTCAGGTAATAATTATCATCTCCCGATCTCAAATTAAAACCTATGATTATGCTAAATTGGTGGCCAATCAATAAAGCAAACAATTAAAACAAGAACATAGAAAGGAATAACAATCCAATTAATTGAATCAAACAGTCAGAAATTCAAACTATGTTTACTCCCTAAACCCTGGGAAAAAAGGGATTCTAGCCACACATAGACATATGACTAAAAATCAATATCTCAATAAAACTGTAAAACATTCAACAATGAAACTGTAGTAGAATCGAGAATCTTCAGTTCTTGCTCTGACTCCGTCCTCCGTCTCTCTCAGCTCTCAGGAAAAGTAAAAAATATGATACAAAGATGATAAAAGGTTCCTTAGAAATAAGTTATTGGGGGGTATTTATATGCCCTAGGTCAAGTATGACTCAAAAATACCCAAAAATTGCGTAAAAGACTGAAAAACGGACTTTTGGGCGAAAACTCGGCGACTCGCGCGGCCGCGCGCCTGGACCGCGTGGTCATCCAGCAAATTCTGCTCCGTCGTGTGGCCGTGGCATGCGGCCGCGCGATCCGACCGCGCGAGCTCTGACACTTTGCGCAGCAATTTTGTTTTGGCTCGTTCTCCTTCGTCCGAACTCCGATTTACGATCCGTTTGCACTCACAAACTCCTATTGAGACGAACTACAACTTGTATTTCATCCAATTCTTCCAAATTCTGCTTCATTATATCTGAAAATTCGTTCAAACAACAAGCAAGTGACAAGTTCTTGACCATAAACCAATATAAGCTCAAATAAATCAACAAACACACAAAATCCTCATAACTAAACATCAAAAATGTGTCACGACCGCACTTGCTAAGGATAGCAATTTCGGGGAAACCGCGACTAAGGGAGGGGATTTAGGAGCGGGAGTAAGAAAGGGGCATATTCGTTTTCTTGATGACTTGACTTGTATAAAGAAATCAATCGAAATATCTAGATATCAACGAAGGCCACAAGGGGACCGTACATAATATTATCCCAAAACGGGATACTCAATGGTTTTAGTACATTATTAAATAATACATATTGTTTGACAAATGACATAATATCTTAACATAATCAGTGTTCGCAGCGGAATAACAATAACTTGAGTATATGTATGAAGACATATACTCCACTCTGAGGTTCTCGTCCTAAATTGACAAAAGCTCCGCTTGCACACTACATCCTCGATCACAGCTCAACCTGCACATTTAAAAATACATGCAGGGCTAAGTACAAAAGTACTTAGTGGACACTTGCCGAAATTTACATATATGCATAATATTTTATTGTCAAGCCTTTCAACAGTAGTAAGATACGAGGGTTTTCCTTTAAAGACTCGTATTTACCAAACATAATATCATTTCTTTCATTAATAACCCGCGCAGGTATTTTATATCATTAATTACCATATCAGTAACTCGTGCCGAGAGGGAGGCCTCCCTCTACGGACACTATGATCGGCCAACCCACTAGATGACTCACGATCACAAGGTGTACACTAATTCCGAAGGGATTTGCGGTCCCATCCAGAATCCGAATTCGATTAACATCAGATAGGCAATTAATAACAAAACATAAAGCATTTAGGCATTGACAATATCATTCAAAATCATAAGCATAAAGTCTTAACAATTCTACTATATGGTTTTAGTTTATACGTAAGAAAGCCTACCTGAATAGCAGACTCACGATTTAGCTCTAACTCTGGTGCTTGACCTTTAATCCGAGAAAATAAAATAAGATTCTAATTCTCGAAAAATCTCAATAAATGAGGATGCGTGAAATGATTATGCATGACTCATATTCCTTTAATTAAATTATGAGATGCTAATCCTATTTAAGGAATTAAAGCTCGTCTTATGAGGTCGGATTATTAATCTTATCTCGTCAAAACCTTAAACTCAAAACATTATCACATAACTATCATTTAGGTTCGAAACTATTTATTCGAACATCAACATGCGCATTAATCATAACTCGTTCTATTTATGTCATCAAGTCAAATATTCCGTCATTTAAAAATAAATCCTATAATATTACATAGATAAATTATATCATCATAGATCATGCTTTCTTATTTTTAAAATCATTTAATCATTTTCAAATAATCCATATTAATAAGTCATTTGAAAAGAATTAATTTAAATGAGAGTTTAACTCAAAATATTTCATTTTATAATCCATTTATAAATACTTGAAATA
Organism: Salvia miltiorrhiza; assembly: GCF_028751815.1. Taxonomy (NCBI): domain Eukaryota; kingdom Viridiplantae; phylum Streptophyta; class Magnoliopsida; order Lamiales; family Lamiaceae; genus Salvia; species Salvia miltiorrhiza. Next base: position 41,135,071 of record NC_080387.1, read on the forward strand.
AAGAACTCCATTTAAATAATTAATTTAAAGGTCAATATATAATTAAATTAATCAAGCTCAATTTAAATTAATTATTAAGAGCTCAAATAATTTAAATAGATATAAGCCCAAATTAATTAGATAAATTAAGTCTATCATGTTTTTCTTTGAATAAGGCCCAAACAATTTAATTAAAATAGGCCCAAATCCTTTAATAAAATCGGCCCAAGTCTCGGCCCAACAACAATTAAATTCTAGAGCCCAACAAATGAGGCCCAGGATAATAAAATCATGAAGCCCAATAAGTGAGCCCATCATCACCCTTAAAATAATTAGTAAATTTTAATATTAATCACTAATTAAAATAATTAGGATTAATAAAGAAGCCTAAAATAATAATTCTTATTGGGTTAAATAAATAAATTTCATTGGACTTAATCAATTAAATCGTAGGAGCCCAAGTAATAATTAATGTGGACTGGAAAGAATTAATCTTAGTCCAATAGACACTTTAATCGGCCCAAATGACGAATTAACAGCTGGGCTGAACTAAACAAATCTGAAACAGGCCCAATAGAATTAAATAAATTCCAGCCCAAGAACATTAAATAAATTCGGCCCAGATAGAAATAAAAAGATGGCCCAATGAATTAATCCCCGGCCCAACAAATAAAATGAACCAGACCCAATAAAAGAGTCCAAAAATTCTCCCCATAAGTCTTCACTCTCGGTTCTCTCACTACCGACAATTCTCCTCTCTCTCTCTATCTTTATTAAAGGAAGGAACACTCTCTCTCTCTCTTAATTATCGGTTCTCTCCCTTTTTTTTTAAGCAGAACACACTCTCTCTCTCAATTATCGGTTCTCCCTTTTTTTTATTAAAGTAGAACTCTCTCTCTCTCTCTCAATTAACAAAACTGAATCTCTCTCTAAATTCTCACCAAATCCGCCACACACACCACGCTGATCTCTCTCTCACGAGCTCCGCCGCCACGGAATTCGCCGGAGGAGCAGCGGCGATAGGCCGCGCCACCCTCGGCTCTCCCTTCACTCACCGAAACCCGGCGCCCCTGTACGCCCCTGTACGCCCCCCCCCCTTCCCCCTTTTTCTCGCGTGGTCATACACGCAACACACACAAGCACAGACGGCGGTGCACACAGGCCCCGGCCGCCATCTCCCTCCGGCGAACTGACAGCGGTAAGCCGCCGTGCCGTTTCAGAACCCAGACCCCAAACCACGACCGCTCTCTCTCAGCCCCCAAAGTCCAGATCGAAAATTCACCCCTCCCCTCTTCTCCTTCGGCCACCGCGACCAGCCACCAGGTGTCGCCACCCTCGACTCCCTCGCCTTTCTCTCTTTTCTCTCTGGATCGACGGGCAGCCTAAGGTAAGCCCTACTTTCTTCCTTTTCTATTTTCCAAATTAAAAATCTGAAATTCCTCTTTCCCTTTCTTGGCAGATCGGAGACAACGGCAGGTTCACCGCCGCCGCTCCGTCGCCGGCGACGAGCCACCGCGGCTGCCGCCTCCCTCTGATCTCGACTCACACATACAAAACAGGGTTCAAGCCTCATATTTAGTTCAAAACATAGAAATAGGCTTTTTACTGAATTCATTTTCAAATACTGTAAATGTACTTCAATAAAGCGTACTGCACTTAAACATTCATTCATGTAATTTCAACCCTCCATTTATACATGTAAATTCTGTTTATAACAGGCTGCATATGCACATAAAAATGGAATATGAGAAATTGGTATGTGTTGGTGGTTCTCTGTAACAGGTGAACGAAATAGAGAGCTCAAAATAAACGAGCTCAGTTTAAGAAGAAAACCTTGGTCTGGTAGTGTAGTTGCTGTGTGAACTTGCTGCAGAATTTAGAAATGGTGAAGTGGTGAGGTTTGGGTGAAGAATGGTGTAGATTATAAAAGAAAAATGGGGTGGTGAGGGTCGTGGAAATTCTTCAACTTACAGGTATGAACACTTTCAGCTAGCTTTGTATGACTGAAGAATTTCTTCAGCATGCGTAGTAAATTCTTCAGCATGCTTAGGATTCAGCATGCTTAGGATTATTCAAAATAAAATATCTAAGAGATTAATATATTAATTATATGGTTCCAAACTCATTTAAATACATTAAGACATATAAGCCTAATTCTTATTGAAGCATAAAATCCATTTGAGCTTGCTTCTAACATAAATTAAATTACTCATGGGCTTAAGTGAACAATCGATAAAAGATTTATATTTAACACTTCAGTGTTAAATTCTCCACAATAAATTAATGGACTCAAAATATATTTTGAGTGCATCATCTATTGAAAATAAAAAAATAAATCATCACATATATAAATTATCAAATTCATATAAGTTCGTATTTTATTAATGGATGCTGAACTCTAATTACCATAATCAATCCTTAAATCAGTAATTAAAAGTATATAATCCTTAATAAAAAGTCGGGTCATTACATACTATCCCCCTTAAAAGAAATTTCGTCCCGAAATTTGCATACCTATGTGAAAAGTTCTGGGTATTTTTCTTTCATCTGGTCCTCAAGTTCCCACGTTGCTTCTTCCGGTCCATGGTGTCTCCACAGTATTTTGACTGACGCGATCGATTTATTCCTTAACTCTTGCACCTTTCGGTCCAAAATGGCTTCAGGTTTTTCCTCGTACGTCAAGTCTGGGTTAAGAATCATTTCATCTTGGTGAATCACGTGTTTGGGGTCAAACACGTACCGTCTCAGCTGTGACACGTGGAACACATTGTGGACGTTTCCAAAGCTAGGTGGCAGTGCCAACCTATACGCTACGGGACCTATTCTTTCAAGGATCTCATAAGGTCCTACAAAACGGGGTCTCAACTTACCCTTAACACCGAATCTAACGATCCCTTTCGAGGGTGATATTTTAAGGAAAACCTTGTCTCCAATCTTAAATTGTAGTTCAGTTCGTCGGGTATCAGCATAAGACTTCTGTCTGTCCTGGGCCTCTTTAATTCTTGCTCTAATCTGGCGGATGGTCTCGATCATCTCGCTTACTGCATCTGGCCCAAGGATTTTTCTTTCACCCACTTCATCCCAGTAAAGTGGTGATCTACACTTCCTTCCATACAGCGCCTCATAAGGTGCCATATCAATGGTTGCCTGGTAACTATTGTTGTAGGCGAATTCGATCAACGGCAGCACTGATTCCCAACTTCCTCCTCGGTCTAGCACCACTGTCCTCAACATATCTTCAAGGGTCTGAATTGTCCTTTCTGATTGTCCATCTGTTTGAGGGTGAAAGGCGGTGCTAAAGTTTAATCTCGTTCCCAATTCTTTCTGCAAACTGATCCAAAATCTAGAAGTAAATTTTGAATCTCTATCTGAAGTAATGGATATTGGTATTCCATGTAGCCGTACAATCTCACGAATGTACAGTTGGGCTAGTTTCTCCGATCCATGGGTAATTGGAATCGGTATAAAATGAGCGCTCTTTGTGAGACGGTCTACTATTACCCAAATAGATGTGTTGCCCCTATTTGTCTTGGGTAGACCCGTCACGAAATCCATCGCTATGTGCTCCCACTTCCATTCTGGAATTTCCAATGGCTGTAATTTCCCATATGGTCGTTGATGTAAAGCTTTCACTTGCTGGCATGCAAGGCAACGCTCTACAAACGAGGCTATATCTCGTTTCATCCCGTCCCACCAAAATTTCTGTTTTAGATCTTGGTACATTTTGGTACTTCCGGGATGAGCGGTATAGGGCGTGTCATGAGCTTCACTCATGATCTCGTTTCTCAGTTCCTCGTTATGGGGAACACACAATCTTCCTTCAAAAAGAACTGCGTTATCCGTTGCCTCTTGGTAGCCTCCTGGCGTGCCTGTTCGGATCTTGAGACGAACTTTTTCCAAGCTCTCATCCGTTCTCTGGGCACTGACGATCCTTTCTCTGAGGTCTGGGACGGCTACCAGAGTTGCAATAATTGCTCTTGTCGTTGCCGGTGGCTGAACCACTTCTATCTTCAATTTGTCAAAATCCCTTACAAGCGTGTCTTCTTGAGTGAGAAGAAGTCCTAACTCGGATTGAGTTTTACGACTTAAAGCATCAGCTACTACATTAGCTTTTCCCGGGTGGTAGTTGATACCGCAGTCGTAATCCTTTACGAGTTCGAGCCATCTCCTCTGTCTCATATTCAAGTCTTTCTGCTCGAAAAAATACTTAAGGCTTTTGTGATCAGTGAAGATTTCACATCTAACTCCGTATAGATGGTGTCTCCAAATTTTCAAAGCATGCACAATTGCTGCCAGTTCCAGATCATGAGTGGGGTAGTTCAATTCATGTGGCCTTAGTTGTCGCGAGGCGTAGGCAATGACCTTTCCTTCTTGCATCAACACACAACCTAGCCCATTTTTGGACGCGTCCGTGAAGATCACGTATTCTTTATCGGCTGCTGGAACTGCTAGCACTGGTGCAGTTGTCAATTTCTTCTTCAGCTCTTGGAAGCTGGCTTCACACTCTTCGTTCCACTTATACTTGATTCCTTTGCGAAGTAATTGCGTCATTGGTCTCGCTATTTTAGAGAATCCTTCGATGAATCTCCGGTAGTATCCCGCCAAACCTAAGAAACTCCGGATTTCATTAGGTGTGGTTGGTGATTTCCACTCGCGCACTGCTTGCACCTTGGCGGGGTCCACCTTGATTCCATCTGCTGATACGATGTGCCCTAGAAACATTACTTCTTTCAACCAAAATTCGCACTTGCTGAATTTGGCGAACAACTTCTCCGTCTTTAATGTCTCCAGGATGATTCTTAAATGATTTTCATGCTCTTGGTCATTCTTGGAATAGATGAGGATATCATCTATAAATACTAAGACAAATTTGTCTAAGTATGGATGGAAAACTCGATTCATGAGGTCCATGAATACTGCCGGTGCATTTGTTAGACCAAATGGCATGACAATGAATTCATAGTGACCATATCTTGTGCGGAAAGCGGTCTTAGATATATCATCTGGTCTGATCTTCAGTTGATGATAACCAGACCTTAAATCTATTTTTGAGAATACACTGGCTCCTTTGAGTTGATCGAACAAATCATCTATCCTTGGAAGAGGGTATTTGTTTTTAAGCGTCAGTTTGTTCAACTCTCGATAATCAATGCACATTCTCATGGTTCCATCTTTCTTCTTGACAAAGAGTACAGGCGCTCCCCAAGGCGAGACACTGGGTCTGATGAAACCCAAGTCCAAGAGTTCCTGTAGTTGCACCTTTAATTCTTGTAGTTCCTTTGGGGCCATCCTGTACAGTGCCTTTGATACTGGGGCAGTTCCAGGTTCTAGATCAATGGTGAAATCTAGTTGCCTGTCTGGAGGTAGTCCTGGCAATATTTCAGGAAAAACTTCTGGAAAGTCTCGTACTATTGCCACATCTTCCACCTTCTTGTCTTCACTAGCTTCCCCGTTTAGGTAGACGAGATAAGCTGTGCTTCCTTCCTTCATCATCTCTTTTCTGGCTTGTAATGCGGATATCACTGGTACTCTTTTCTTCATACCTATGCCGTGAAATTCCGTCGGTTCCTTTCCAGGTGGTCGAATAGAAATTTTTCGTTCACTACAAAGGATGGTGGCGTGATTCTCAGCTAGCCAGTCCATTCCTAAGATCATATCTACGTCCCACATGAGCAGAATATTAAGATTGTTCGCTACCATCTTAAGTTCTCCTATTTCAAATTCTACGTTCGAGCAAACATGTGTGGTGGTAGATCTTTCTCCTGAGGGTGTAGTGATTCTTAAGGCACACTTAGCTCGTTCTGATTCGATTTCTACGGTATCTACGCAAGGGGCAGATATAAAAGAATGCGAGGCACCAATATCGAACAGAATCATTATGGAAAAACCTTTAAGCTTGCCCATACCTGCCAGGTTTCCTTGGTTTTTCTCGGGCTGGTTTTGGGTGAGAGCAAAGGCTCTCGCCTGCTGCGGCAATGGTTGTTGCCGCCTCTATTGCTGTTGGCGCTGTTGGTTCTTGTGTTGGTATTGCTGCTGATATGGCTGTTGTTGGCGGGGCTGGTATTGGTATTGCTGCTGGTATGGCTGTTGTTGGCGGGGCTGGTGTTGCCCTTGAACTGCTTGCAGGGGCTGGGCATAAGTGGCCCTGATTGCCGCGCCCTGCTGTTTGTTGGGGCATTGTGAGGAGTAGTGGCCCTTCTGGCCACACGTGTAGCAACTGTCAGTTCCAGCCTTACAGACACCACGATGTGGTTTGTGGCATTTTGGACAAAGAGGAACTTCATTTTGTCTTTGGCTGCCTCCAGCCGGGGTAGGACCCTGTTGCTTCCCTTGTCCTTGTTGCTGATATTGTCTCAACGGCGCATTTCCTTGCCATGGCCTCTTGTTAGTCTGGTTTTCATTTCCTCTATGGTCGTTCCAGTTGCGCTTCCCTTTAAAGTTCTGAGGGCGTGCAGGTGGGTTGGCTGGCGCTGAGGTCTGTGGCGGAGCCAACCTTTCTACTGGCATCGCAGCTTCGATGTCCAGTGCCCTGTTCAAAGACTCAGTGTATGAGAGTCCACCATGACTAGCTAGAGTCATCCGAATCTCGTGCCTCAGACCGGCACAAAATTTCTCCGCCATTTTCTCATCAGTATCCACCTGTTGCGGAGCATAACGCGATAGATCGCAGAACTCTCTGTCATACTCTGTCACCGTCTTCTTCCCTTGTTTCAGGCTATAGAACTCAGCCTCCTTCTTTCTGTAGCTTTTGGGAATATACTTATCATATAATCCCGTCTTAAAGTCTTCCCAAGTGTATGCTGCCCATTGTTCGGGAGTCAGAGTCTTTCGGCGGGCTTCCCACCAAAAGTCAGCCGATCCGGCTAGTTGGAAAGACATACACGAGAGTCGCTCCTCTTCTGTGCAGTGTAGGAAAGTGAAGATACGCTCCAAGGCGCGTATCCAAGCTTCGGCCTCGGCTGGGTCGCCTGTCCCAGTAAATGTGGGCGGATTCTGTCGAAGAAACAGTTCTTCAGTCCTTCTAGCAGGGGGTGGAGGGGGTGGGGTAGGTTCCCTGTCGTTTCGCCGTCCCTCAGGTATTTCATCACGATTTCCATTGTTGTTAATGTTCCTCCTAGCGGGGCGACCTCATTTAGGCGGCATTCTGTACAATACAAACACCCATTTTAACGCATTCTATACAGGAGTCTCTAAGGTAATTAATAAAGAACTGTTTGTCAAATTTAACTTATCATAACTCCAAAACTAAAATATAACAGGAACTGTTGCATGCACAAGTCACATTATTCAAAGTTACTACATTCTTAACTGACTCGTGAAGAATAAGAACCCGTAGAGAAACATAAAACATATACGAGATCGTCGCAGAAAGCCCATGCTAGGGTCATATATATATCATGGAATATTGCCTCATCGAGGGCTTTTACATCGTCAACCCAAAATGTAAGTAAAGTCTATCTAGTACTCCCTATGATGTACCGGCTTACTAGTTAAGCAATCACAAAAGGGTTTTTATTCACGGAACGTCCTAGAGACCAACATTTCCGTACTAATGCTAGCTAGAAACAACATAAATAAAATCATAGTCATTGGAACGAATCATCGTTTCCGGAGTACATCCACAAGCTAAAACTATCAAATCTGTGAACTCTGAGTCGTGGTATGACTGCTCCTCGGCGACGCCAGGGGGTCCTCTTCTGGATCCTCCTCCTCATCCTCCTCGGGGTCCTCCTCCTCATCCTCGCCCGGCTCCCAGCTGGGCAACGGAGTCTCTCCCTGGCCCTCGTCTGTCTCCCGCATGATCTGGGCTGAGCGGAAGATATCGTCCACAATCTCACGGATCGGATCGTCTCTGGTGCTGATCCTGGCCGTGGCACGAGGCTCGGTTGGAGCTGGAGGTGGCACGGGTTCAGGACGAATAATCCTCATCGTACCATACTGTGCTGTATCATCATCCTCCTGCATAGGGTAATTGTCCCTATTTAGGAACTCCCTCATGTTGGCCATGACCCTGTCGACATCTGCCATGGAAGCCTCAAACCTTGCGTCTATCGTAGGTATCAGTGGTGGTGGAGTAGCAGTAGCTCGGATCGCTGAGTCAGGAGGCGATGGGAAATCCCTACGAGCCCGTGGACGAGAAGGGCCTGTCTCGTCATCGTGCCTACCACGGCGCCCTAGAACTGAGGCACGTGGTGGAGAATCTCGTGGCAAGGCCATCGGAGACTCAGGGGCAGTAGCGGGTGTCTCCGCTGGCAAAGGCGTCCCCACTTGTACGTAGTCTCCCGGAAGGATGTAGGGCCCTAGAGGGGCGCGGCCCCACAAAGTGAAACAGATCTGAAGTTCCGCAATAAAGCTAGGGAAGTCTCCCATGAGGTCGTGGTAATCTTTTCGGCGAAAGATGTAGTGGGCAGAGATCTGCCTAGCCCATCCCTGCCACTCGGAAGGTAACAGTAAGATCAACCTCTGGATACCGTCATACCCTGATACTCCATGTGCACTCGCCTCGACCCAGTGTCTGTGAAAACCTGCGAGGAACTGTCCGAGGTTATCCCCGTGACATGGAGCATAGGTGCGGTAGGACCGCTCGACCTCCTCTGGACTAGCCCATGAGGGCAGTGGTCGTCGTCGGGTGAAAATAGTCCTCGCCATCTAACAAAGGGAAGTTCTATCGTCAAAAGTAGCACACGACAAGTAACTTAAGGCGATAAGGTTCTAAAATCGGAAAACAAGTTCGGTTCAATAACCATAACGTGCAAAAATACCTCATCATCTAAATCTAGTTTTTACACAAGCCATACAGGTTCTTAATACTTAATCAAGATTACCAATTCGACTATCATATAGTTTCTAGTGTCGTTGTTTACCGAACTTAGGGCTTGTTATGTGATGATGATATTTTCTTAAATCTAGCAACGAGCACTAAAAGTTTCAACAAAATAAGTTCAAAAGGCCAAGCTAATTCGAGATCTCATCGTAGAAAAACACTCGAATATTTAAGCTATGCCCATGCCATCAACGTACTATTGGCGTTCGTTACGCTGCTCAATCTTCATGCTCGTGGTTTCATCATGCGACCCTTCTTGTGATTCTTCTTTCTCTATTTCGACCATCATTGTCGATGTCATCGTAACATGAAGAAAAAGTTAAGGCATCTCCCTAAGTTCTCTTCTATGTTCCGTCGTGAAAGTGAGCATATATAACTTAACAGTTCTAAGTTCTTGTGATTCATACCATAGTCATACTTATTCATGCTTCATACATTTCAAGAAATTAACTTAATTAAAACTTGAAAGTACTTACCATAACCTCCGTTGAGCGTGACGAGATGTAGTGCCAAGCTTTTGTCAACTAGTTCAAAGTGTATTTACTTACTTAATCTAGACTCAACTTAGAAGGAATGAGTAGTATTCAGAGCAAAAGAAATGCTCTGATACCATTCTGTCACGACCGCACTTGCTAAGGATAGCAATTTCGGGGAAACCGCGACTAAGGGAGGGGATTTAGGAGCGGGAGTAAGAAAGGGGCATATTCGTTTTCTTGATGACTTGACTTGTATAAAGAAATCAATCGAAATATCTAGATATCAACGAAGGCCACAAGGGGACCGTACATAATATTATCCCAAAACGGGATACTCAATGGTTTTAGTACATTATTAAATAATACATATTGTTTGACAAATGACATAATATCTTAACATAATCAGTGTTCGCAGCGGAATAACAATAACTTGAGTATATGTATGAAGACATATACTCCACTCTGAGGTTCTCGTCCTAAATTGACAAAAGCTCCGCTTGCACACTACATCCTCGATCACAGCTCAACCTGCACATTTAAAAATACATGCAGGGCTAAGTACAAAAGTACTTAGTGGACACTTGCCGAAATTTACATATATGCATAATATTTTATTGTCAAGCCTTTCAACAGTAGTAAGATACGAGGGTTTTCCTTTAAAGACTCGTATTTACCAAACATAATATCATTTCTTTCATCAATAACCCGCGCAGGTATTTTATATCATTAATTACCATATCAGTAACTCGTGCCGAGAGGGAGGCCTCCCTCTACGGACACTATGAATCGGCCAACCCACTAGATGACTCACGATCACAAGGTGTACACTAATTCCGAAGGGATTTGCGGTCCCATCCAGAATCCGAATTCGATTAACATCAGATAGGCAATTAATAACAAAACATAAAGCATTTAGGCATTGACAATATCATTCAAAATCATAAGCATAAAGTCTTAACAATTCTACTATATGGTTTTAGTTTATACGTAAGAAAGCCTACCTGAATAGCAGACTCACGATTTAGCTCTAACTCTGGTGCTTGACCTTTAATCCGAGAAAATAAAATAAGATTCTAATTCTCGAAAAATCTCAATAAATGAGGATGCGTGAAATGATTATGCATGACTCATATTCCTTTAATTAAATTATGAGATGCTAATCCTATTTAAGGAATTAAAGCTCGTCTTATGAGGTCGGATTATTAATCTTATCTCGTCAAAACCTTAAACTCAAAACATTATCACATAACTATCATTTAGGTTCGAAACTATTTATTCGAACATCAACATGCGCATTAATCATAACTCGTTCTATTTATGTCATCAAGTCAAATATTCCGTCATTTAAAAATAAATCCTATAATATTACATAGATAAATTATATCATCATAGATCATGCTTTCTTATTTTTAAAATCATTTAATCATTTTCAAATAATCCATATTAATAAGTCATTTGAAAAGAATTAATTTAAATGAGAGTTTAACTCAAAATATTTCATTTTATAATCCATTTATAAATACTTGAAATAAAGAACTCCATTTAAATAATTAATTTAAAGGTCAATATATAATTAAATTAATCAAGCTCAATTTAAATTAATTATTAAGAGCTCAAATAATTTAAATAGATATAAGCCCAAATTAATTAGATAAATTAAGTCTATCATGTTTTTCTTTGAATAAGGCCCAAACAATTTAATTAAAATAGGCCCAAATCCTTTAATAAAATCGGCCCAAGTCTCGGCCCAACAACAATTAAATTCTAGAGCCCAACAAATGAGGCCCAGGATAATAAAATCATGAAGCCCAATAAGTGAGCCCATCATCACCCTTAAAATAATTAGTAAATTTTAATATTAATCACTAATTAAAATAATTAGGATTAATAAAGAAGCCTAAAATAATAATTCTTATTGGGTTAAATAAATAAATTTCATTGGACTTAATCAATTAAATCGTAGGAGCCCAAGTAATAATTAATGTGGACTGGAAAGAATTAATCTTAGTCCAATAGACACTTTAATCGGCCCAAATGACGAATTAACAGCTGGGCTGAACTAAACAAATCTGAAACAGGCCCAATAGAATTAAATAAATTCCAGCCCAAGAACATTAAATAAATTCGGCCCAGATAGAAATAAAAAGATGGCCCAATGAATTAATCCCCGGCCCAACAAATAAAATGAACCAGACCCAATAAAAGAGTCCAAAAATTCTCCCCATAAGTCTTCACTCTCGGTTCTCTCACTACCGACAATTCTCCTCTCTCTCTCTATCTTTATTAAAGGAAGGAACACTCTCTCTCTCTCTTAATTATCGGTTCTCTCCCTTTTTTTTAAGCAGAACACACACTCTCTCTCAATTATCGGTTCTCCCTTTTTTTTTATTAAAGTAGAACTCTCTCTCTCTCTCTCAATTAACAAAACTGAATCTCTCTCTAAATTCTCACCAAATCCGCCACACACACCACGCTGATCTCTCTCTCACGAGCTCCGCCGCCACGGAATTCGCCGGAGGAGCAGCGGCGATAGGCCGCGCCACCCTCGGCTCTCCCTTCACTCACCGAAACCCGGCGCCCCTGTACGCCCCTGTACGCCCCCCCCCCCCCCTTCCCCCTTTTTCTCGCGTGGTCAGACACGCAACACACACAAGCACAGACGGCGGTGCACACAGGCCCGGCCGCCATCTCCCTCCGGCGAACTGACAGCGGTAAGCCGCCGTGCCGTTTCAGAACCCAGACCCCAAACCACGACCGCTCTCTCTCAGCCCCCAAAGTCCAGATCGAAAATTCACCCCTCCCCTCTTCTCCTTCGGCCACCGCGACCAGCCACCAGGTGTCGCCACCCTCGACTCCCTCGCCTTTCTCTCTTTTCTCTCTGGATCGACGGGCAGCCTAAGGTAAGCCCTACTTTCTTCCTTTTCTATTTTCCAAATTAAAAATCTGAAATTCCTCTTTCCCTTTCTTGGCAGATCGGAGACAACGGCAGGTTCACCGCCCTCCGCTCCGTCGCCGGCGACGAGCCACCGCGGCTGCCGCCTCCCTCTGATCTCGACTCACACATACAAAAACAGGGTTCAAGCCTCATATTTAGTTCAAAACATAGAAATAGGCTTTTTACTGAATTCATTTTCAAATACTGTAAATGTACTTCAATAAAGCGTACTGCACTTAAACATTCATTCATGTAATTTCAACCTTCCATTTATACATGTAAATTCTGTTTATAACAGGCTGCATATGCACATAAAAATGGAATATGAGAAATTGGTATGTGTTGGTGGTTCTCTGTAACAGGTGAACGAAATAGAGAGCTCAAAATAAACGAGCTCAGTTTAAGAAGAAAACCTTGGTCTGGTAGTGTAGTTGCTGTGTGAACTTGCTGCAGAATTTAGAAATGGTGAAGTGGTGAGGTTTGGGTGAAGAATGGTGTAGATTATAAAAGAAAAATGGGGTGGTGAGGGTCGTGGAAATTCTTCAACTTACAGGTATGAACACTTTCAGCTAGCTTTGTATGACTGAAGAATTTCTTCAGCATGCGTAGTAAATTCTTCAGCATGCTTAGGATTCAGCATGCTTAGGATTATTCAAAATAAAATATCTAAGAGATTAATATATTAATTATATGGTTCCAAACTCATTTAAATACATTAAGACATATAAGCCTAATTCTTATTGAAGCATAAAATCCATTTGAGCTTGCTTCTAACATAAATTAAATTACTCATGGGCTTAAGTGAACAATCGATAAAAGATTTATATTTAACACTTCAGTGTTAAATTCTCCACAATAAATTAATGGACTCAAAATATATTTTGAGTGCATCATCTATTGAAAATAAAAAAATAAATCATCACATATATAAATTATCAAATTCATATAAGTTCGTATTTTATTAATGGATGCTGAACTCTAATTACCATAATCAATCCTTAAATCAGTAATTAAAAGTATATAATCCTTAATAAAAAGTCGGGTCATTACAAAATGACACACCAAGAGGTAAAAATGCATGTTTATCACAAAGGGAAGCTTTGGTACTTGCAAGGATGATCTTCAAATCTTCGGCATTTAATGTTGTTGTACTTGAGCATTTAATGTGGCGTGTCTAATACTCTTCACTTCAGTTCAATGTAGAATATCAACTGGTACTTGATTTAGGCTCCGGTTTGATGCTGTCATGTATTGTATGAATATCTTTGACTGGTGACTTCAGTCTTCGATCTTCAGTCTGCTGATCTTCAGTCTTTGTCGCTTCAGTCAAGACAAGTGAGGACTAAACACTTGAGCCCCTAAAAAGAATGAAGATAGGGAGGCTTTCTAGTGGTTTTGGTATCATCAAAACTAGAACAAGGATATTTCATTTATTTCCCAACAATAGGCCATAACTGATCGTACATTTGAGATATCGTAGTATTCTCTTTGCTGCCCTGAAGTGGATGGAGGTTGGACTTTCCATATAGCGTCTCACGAGCCCTGTCGCATAAAGAATGTCTGGCCTTATGCAAGTTAAGTATCGTAAACTTCCAACAAAGTTCTTGGATAATGTTGGGTCCACCTTTTCTCCTCCATCGTTCTTGGATAATTTTATCCCGCACTCCACTGGCGTGTTGATTGCTTTGCAGTCCACCATCTTGAACTTCTTGGGGATTTCTTTGGGATAACCTTCTTGTGTGATGAAGATCCCATCTTCGAGTTGCTTAACTTCCACACCGAGGTAGTACGCCATCAGCCCAATGTCGATCATCTCAAACTCCTTTGTCATGGCCTTCTTGAACTCCTCAATCATCTTTGGATTATTTCCTGTGAAGATCAAATCATCTACATACAAGTACACAATTAAGACATCTCATCCATTAACTTTCACGCAGAGAGCATGCTCATGAGGGCATTTAGTGAAACCATTCTCCTCCAAGTACTTATCGATCCTGCTATTCCATGTTCTTGGCGCTTGATTTAGTCCGTATAGAGCCTTCTTTAACTTCAAGACTTTATCTTCCTGTCCTTTTACCTCGTAGCCCATTGGCTGCTTGATATAGACTTCTTTATCTATATACCCATTCAAGAATGCTGACTTGACATCCATTTGATAAATCTTCCATCTATTTTGGGCTGCAAGATAGAGTATTAGTCTGATAGTTTCTAAGTGAGCGACTGGAGCAAATACCTCATCATAGTCGATTCCTGCTCTCTGGCTATATCCTTTCACGACGAGCCTTGCTTTATATCTTTCAACTTCACCCTTGAAATTCTTCTTAACTTTATACACCCACTTGACTCCAATAGTCCTGTGCCCTTTTGGTAGTGTTACGAGCTCTCATGTATCATTCTTCTTTATGACTTCATCATTTCTTCTCAGGTGGGAATCTAAGAGCTAAATTGTCATCCCAAAAATTTACAAAAGGGTCGAAGTGAAATTACAGGGCACGCGAATTAGGCATAATTTGCATTTTGCAACGTAGATTGAAGAATTGTTCGTTTGACCCAGAACAAAGTTGAATGAGAAAACTTACAAGGTCAATTTTATTATTATAATATTGTTCAACTATTCTAGTTTAGCCGTAAATAAAAGTGAAAAGGATAATTTAATTTAAATGAGAAGCAACTTTTCACCAAACTACAAATAATTATACAATCTAAGTTCTCATTTTAAGTTGTGGTATTCACGATAATCAACATCAACCCTAATTTTATCAACTGCAAATAAATTTAGTACAGTATATAAAAGCTCATCAAATTGTTTACAATAGCTAATCTTGGATGCAATCGGTTGCACCCTGACCCGAACCTGTATCCTGATCCGAATCGTATAAATGATACTATTTGATTATACAAATGACTCTGTATGTAATTGACACTATTTAGTTATGCAAATGACACTGTATATAAATTACACTATAACATTGTGTTTAGACTGATATGTATTTAGACCGATATGTTAGGCCCATGAATGATCGAATTGTAGTAATTGACGCTTTCTTCTTTTTCTTTTTCAAACCCCTCAAAAAAAGTTACGCTTCTTCATCTTTTTCTCTTTAATTCATAAATTTTAACACAACTTTCAATTTTCTCATTGTAACCATTTATTTTTAAAAATAATATAAATAATTATAATTATACTATTTTACTCTTATAACCTCCATTTAAAATTTGTACTATTAAATTAATAAATTTATCAAAATTAATTTTAAAAAATAATGGTACAATTTCTCTACAGTTAACTTCATCAATATAGTCATCAACTCAAAATCTTAAGAAGTTGAGGAAGATTTGACAAATTTGGTCTACAAACTTTAAATATCAAATTTGTGACTTGAATTATGAAAAACAAGAAATTATGTTCAGAAACAAAATCATTCTAAAGAATTATACTCTCTCCATTCCAATAAGCTTGTCCCATTTTTTTGGGCACGATTATTAAGAAAAATTAAATTAGTGTAGTAAAAATATGTAAAAGTGTGAGTTCCTATTGTTTATAGTATAAAATTGTTACCAAAAATAAAAACATGACAATATTATTGGAACAATCTAAAAAAAAACATGATAAGATCAATAGAACGGGGTGTATGTGCCAAGAAATTACGTCTAGGAACCACCCCTTTCTCTCTCTCACACACTCTCTTCAACAAAAATAAGTCGTTTAAGCCTTCCGCCTCTGCAAGAATCTAAAGCCTAAGCTAATCTCAGCTCCTACATAGCTTATTTATTAGCAATGAACTGCAATAATGAGAGTAATTATTTCTCACTCCTAATATTTTTATTTTCTTGCAAATAGTAAGTTGTTTATATTAATCTCTTCCTCTCTCACCTACTCTGCAATTTTCCGCTTGAGGCAGCATTCCCTTTTCACCTTTCTTATATTTCAAAGCGGAACTGTATTGAGTTTTCAAGTTAGAGAGAGAGGGTGGTTTCTAGACGTAATTTTTGGGGGCATATAATTCTTGATTTTGTTTCTTGGCGCATATTTTTTTTTGATCGATAAAATTGCAATATATTGAAAAACTCGGTACAAGTAGTACCAAAACGGTTACAAAAAGGGGAGTGAGTACTCTCGGGAACACCACAAAGAAAACGGCACATTCACTTCCACCATATGGAAAGTCTTGTTCCAACTCCAAAGTCTTCCTTTAATCTCCAACACAAGTTTTTGTGGATCCCACTCCTTTCCTTCAAACCTACTTTCATTTCTAGAGCTCCACAGCAGCCAAATTGTTCCAACCCATAACGCTTTCAAAAATTTTCTGACTTTCTTTCCTTTGCCACCATGAATAAAAGACAAAAAATGTTGAGAGAGACCTTGTGGCTTTGCCGTTTTGATGTTGAGCCATTGCTGAATAAGATCCCAAACTTGATCGGTTTTTGGGCAATGAATAAACAGGTGATCCACCGTCTCTTCATGACCCACGCATGCATTGCACCACTTCTCTTCCACTTGAATCGGAACATTCCTCCTCACCAAATTGTCACACGTCGCCAATCTATTCCTCAAGCTTCGCCATGCAACAACCGTCGCCTTATGTGGAGTTGGCGCCTCCCAGACTTGAGCCAACACCTCGTGGTGTTTAGATGCCATCTCGCATTTCTCCTTTGAAATGGCCTCATATGCCGACTTGGTTGAGAAAACTCCGTCTTTTGCTGCTTTCCATTTCCATCCGTCTTTCTTTCCTGCACAAGGGGCCAAAGAAGAGATAACAAGCAGCAGATTATTAACCATTTCGATCTCCCTCTCACGCAAATCTCTTCTCCACCTGAACTCCCAATTCCACTCCTCTCCCACCCATTTTCCAAACTCTCCGACCAGCCCCTGCTGGTCTGAACTCAACGCGAATAATCTTGGGAACAAAAATTTCAACGGCCTATTCCCCGTCCACACCTCATCCCAGAATCTAATACCCAAGCCATTCCCGAGCTCGCGTGAGATATTCTCAGAGAACCATCTGTCATTTTCACCTCCCCTTCCTTTGTCAACAATTTTCGACCACCAGCCAGTCATCCCTCCTCTCATCCTGAGTCTGCACTGCCCATCTTCCCCCCACTCCAAATCCCCATACACAGATTTAATCACCCTTGCCCACAGCTCTTCCCCGCTCGCCAAGTATCTCCAAAACCATTTCAACATCAGCGCTCTATTAAACCATTCGAGATTTCGAAAACCCAAACCCCCTTCACATTTACTAGAGCACAATTCATTCCACTTGATCCAAGCAATATTCCTAGAATCCCCACATCCCCCCCACAAGAATTTACCAAAGACAGAGGCAAGGTTTCTCATCACTGTTTTTGGAACAAAAGAAAAGGAGAGTTGGAATACCGGGATTGCTTGTAAAACTGCTTTAATAAAGGTGATGCGTCCTGCCAGAGATAACGATCTTTTCTTCCATCCCCCGATTTTCTTTGCCACTTTGTCCACCAGGAAATTCCAATCAACTGAACCATTCTGTCTACTTCCGACTTTAATTCCAAGATAGCTGAAAGGGAAGGAGCCTTCCTTGCATTTAAGAGCCGTCGCCCACCTCTTAACTTTATCATCTAGCACTCCCATTCCCATGAGCCTACTCTTTTCAAAGTTTCTTGGCGCATATTTGAACTCTATAGATGGAATATGTTAAATCTTCTACAGCCTCTGTTTATTTTTTTAAAATTTTGAATTGGGGCTATATTGATAGATTTATTAGGTTATTTATCAGTATTAATTTTAATTTTAAATTTAGGATTGAGGTTATGCGTTATTTATCTTTAAAGAGATTGTACGGGTTATTCTTTCAAAATAATTTTGATAAACTTATTAATTTAAAAAAAAATTAAATGGCAATTATAAGGGTAAAATAGTGTACCATCATAATTATTTGTATTATTCTTTTAAATAAGGGATTACAGTGAGAAAATAGAGGGTTGTGTTTAAAATTAATTACCTTATTTCTCTTTTTATAAAAGAAGCCAAAATCCAAAATATTAGCACTTACAAAATTTATTTTTAAATTGTAAAATTACACCTCAATTCTCAAATTATAAACTTTTTCATAATTACGTCATCTGATTTAAAAATAAAATAATTTATTATTTGTAGTATCAAAATTTTTAGTAATTATATCTTGAGATTCGATTTTTGAGATAGTAAAATCATGCCCAATCGTGTAAAATTTGCTCAATCACAAAGTTCACCTACATATTCACGAAGACGATGGTAGTTTGGTACAAGTGATTAGGGTGTATAATATACTTATAATACTCTATTATCTTATTTGTTAAGAAGTAATTAATACAAAAATATTATATTAATCTTAGAGATTTTGTAAACCATATCTATGAAGGTAGTATACGTAATACAAATCATAATTATAACTATTATTAATTTTATATAATCTTAATACATCATACTTAACAACACATTATATTTTACAGATATTCTAATGTATTCTACCAAATAAAGTATTAATATAATATATATAGTAAAATACATCTCAGTCAAATATAGTACACCTTATCTCATACTGCGTACCAAACGTTAGTGTTATTTCATTCTAAAATAAAAATATTTGGCTTATTGATTACACAAAATCTCCTATATACCCGGGTGTACCAAACACCAAGGTTGATCCGTACCCAAATTCCGACCAGCATGCTAATCCAAACCTGCATCCTGACCCAAATCGTGTAAATGACACTATTCAGTTATACAAATAACACTGCTTATAATTGACACTATTCAATTATATAAATGACACTGTAACATTTCAAAATATTATAGTGTCATTTTCAATCTTATAGTGTTATTTAAAATATTATAGTGTCATTTACAATCTTATAGTGTCAATTACAGGAAGTGTCATTTATATTTCTGAATAGTGTCAATTATACACAATGTCATTTACAATGTTATAGTGTCATTTATACGCAGTGTCATTTGTATAACAGAATAGTATCAATTACAGGCAATGTCGTTTGTATAACCGAATAGTGTCATTTACACGATTTGAGTCAACATGCAAGTTTGGATCAGGATGCGTGACGCGACCGTACTTCGGGTTTTAATCGAAGTTGTCGTCTCGATCGAGCGTACAAATAAATTTATAAACCTCACCCAAAACAGGCGTAGTGCCAATGATAAGCAAGGGTCGATCCCACAGGGAGTTGGTGCAGCTTGTTTCTTGTCACTAACAAAAATAAGAAAAAGGTGGGGGTGCACTATCGTCCTGGTCACGAGACACCTCTCGGAATTAAACTCAACTTGACTTGAAATAATAAAATAAACTAAAAACACTGAACATAAATATCAATAATAAAAAGCAATCTGGTCAAGACATCAAATCCGTGGATAATCTCTTATACTCGCTCATTGGTCAAGATATTCATTACAATATTGTGTCTACTGGTTATAACTTACCAATGGCATGTGCCCACATTCTCACTTGTCACGTGCACTTCCATCATCTAAGAAAATCTACCCTTACTTGTGTTCAAGGTAAGGGACACCCTATACCATTAAACCATCCCGACTCAACCATGTAATAGGACACCTCGGAGCATGCAATTAAACCGAGAAGCATTTAGACCTAGATAGACCCGATATTGAATTTAGGCAGATCGTAGTCTACTTCAACCTCCCGTGCCCGCAAATACTCTCAAGACGCACAATGATCGTACACGCCCTATAATCTTGATTTATTGGTGATCTAAATCTACTCAATTAATTAATGGCCTGTTAACTAATCAAGTCGATTTAGATACTTGGTTATAATGCCTAGCACTTCGGGAACACAACATGCAATTATTTAAGCACACAATTAAACCTCACGAGTTTATAAGTTCATATCCACATCATCTATGCCTTGCCCAGATCTATAAACTTAGCTAGACATAAAGTAAATTACGAAAATAAAAGATAAATAAGACATGGTAATAAAATAAAGAAACTTACTTAATAAAGGGAAAATGGGCAGGATGCTACTCTGCCAGCATAAAGCATAAACTAAACGTCTTGCCCAAATCGGGACTTAAACATAAACTAAATGCAGAAAATAAAAGATTATTTTTGGTACTATCCAGTACTCCTCGCTACTTCACCGTCTACTGCCACCCCGCAAAATGAAATGAGAACAGGTATATATAGAGATCCAGGCGTGGGCCAAAAGCCAACACGCAGCTAGGGTTTTGGAGAGTTCAACTCCGGCTGGAGTGTCCTTCTTCTGCCCGAGATAGAGTCCACAAGTGCAAGGACTCTACATTTGCTAAAACTCCACCCTCCGATCCGTGCTTATCTTCAAGCTTTCGTCTATATCTCCTCAGCGCATGGGAAAATAAATATTCCCGCGCATCTTCTTCATGCACCAGATCTGTCACATCAGCATCTAGCCCTGGACGCCTGGTCATGATGTATTGCTCCCCTGTTCACCTTTTCTGCCTTCGTTCTGTCCTTCCACATGCCCTCGATGCTTCTCGTGGTGGATGCTGATTTCTGAGCATAAGTCAGGCCAACCTCTTGGTTAGCGGCAAAAGCCTTAGCTGCAACACTCTCTCCCAGAAATAGCTCCAGCTGCCCAGGATGCAATATAACTCCTCCTCTGAGCGGTACTACCTACTTGATCAACATCATGCCCAGCAGGTCAGCAAATGTGACTCTCGCTCTTTGAATTGCATCCAACCTGTAGGCTCCGTTAGACTTGATCATTGAGGTGTCTTCCCTCTCTCATCGGATTTGCTCCATATTGCCCATTATAGTATCCACGAGTCTCTGCCAAACAAATGTCCTCCCAGACACCAAAACACACAAAAAACACACACAAAGACTCGATCTAGACCTAGACACAACAAGAAAAAAGCGCACAAAACTTGGGCTCGTCAATACGGGTCAAAATCTAGATATGGATCAACCCAAATGTACGATACACCCGAGTGTACCCAAAACCACCTCTATTAATTATGGTGCAAGTGAACACAGACTTGTTGGACTTTACGGTTGTTGGATGATATCCATAAATTATATGTTCTCTCAAGTTTAAGTAGAGATGGCAACGATAGTCGATTCCCAATAATAGTATCAAACTCACGATCGTCCCATCGTCCCTTTAATTAAGTAGTGTTGATAAGTTGAAATTTTAATCTTAAAGTCTCGTTATAGTAAAGTGGTTGAAACATCTTCATCTTAAACTTTTAGAAAGTTGTCCATGATGCGCAGTATAGGATTGGGTTTAGCCCGTGTAATAATCGATTGGAAAAATTGATCTGTAATTCAATTAATCAAATTTTAGAATAGTTTAGTATTTGGTATGTACACAGAGCTTAATTCGAGTTCCATTAACCAAAAGTTTCAATACGATTAACCGAATCCAAGCGAATTCCCATCCCTAATTCACTGGAGAAAAAACAGAATTGGGCTAATTCAAATCATGAAAGTGAAAAAATTAGATGAGGGAAAGAAGTGTCCTTGACTTGCGATTATGATGAAAATTCATGGGCACGAACAACGAATTTTATGTTATATTGAAATGGTGAATAAGTTTGTATATTTATAATTAGATTTTAAAGTTCATGTTAAATAGAAAATCTTAAAATATAGTTGTTGTTTATAATATGCATGATCAAATAGCACAACTCTTTTGTAAAGAATTGTCAACATACAAAATGTCAAGGATAGTCATTAATATAAGTTGTTGACTGTTGAATGGTAAGCAAATGACTTGGAGTGGGGGCCAAACCCTTCTCGAAGGTTGACGGAGAGTCTTCTGTTACTTAATCTAGGCAATTCAACGTTACAATAGGTGATACTGATAGTAGCATTATTGGATAATAAAATAAGATTTATGGCTATTATCATAACATAGTATGTTTTAAAATTATTTTGTATTTTTTGAAATAAAAAATAAAGATTATTCACAATTTAGAGAGGTATGCCTTACAAAAATATAAAATTTGTAAGATCCATTGCTCAGATTGACTTGTGTACAAAATAGCTTTAAATTGTAGATGTAGTAAGTACGATTGAAGTGGTAAGTACGATTGTTTTTCAATTTATTTATTTATTTTTGATAAATTAACAGTATTAAAAAAAAAATTAAAGGCCGCGCCACAAAAAACTCGAATCCAATATCTTTGGCCTTAAGCATTAACCCCGGCCCTTATCGGCTATCGCTTAGCCAACACATGCACACTTTGATTTTCAATTTTACCGTAGAGTAGGTTGTATTTGTATATAGTCTGGAACTTAATTATTGTGTGATTATTCAAATTCTTTGTAATTTTAGTCAATTCATGATATTTTATCTTTATATCTCAAAACACATATACGCACAAAAATATATAATTTCACTAATGATACTCAAATTAAATAATTTTCATAAGAAAATATACAATTCAAATGGTAAAGATACTAGTAGATTTTGGGTTCGAGTTAGTATGAAGGCATGGACAGATGTATTAATGGACCACATAGGGATCCAACCCAATGCAAGCCCTATTTTTTTTTTCTTGTGCTCGTGCAGTATATTAACTCTAACTCAAAATTAGCCCAACCTAAAATAATTAAAAAATTAAAATATAATTGTTGTGTATACGAAGTGTGCAACGCGAGCCAAAAAATCAAACTAGACACTTCATTCCTATACTTCTTCATCCCAATTTCTTTGATTGCCACTGGCATCAACACCACTGTCGATTGAAATATATAATTTTCAACACACCCTCTTTTCAAATTTTGGATCTGCCCATACATAAAGGAAATATGAAAATCATTATTAATCCTTCTTGTAAAGAATAAAAAAAGCACTAATTAACGAGCGGAAAACCGTTGAAAAGCATACCCAACAACATGGTACATAAATGGGTTCCTTAATAATTTAATTGTATATATCGCCATAAAAGTTAAATTAATAATTAGTAATTGTGTTGGGTTAATTGTAACTTATACTCATTCTTAAAAATAAAAAAATATTCACACAAACTAAAATATATAAATAATACCCTTAATAAAAATATAATTAAAAAAATAAAAAAGAAAAAACAAATTTAAACATACGCTCATTGTGCTGCGCCGCGTCACTGCATTATCGTCACCTTGCCGGCGAGAGGCAGAGCGCCGACAACCCCTCTCCAGACACTCATTTTATCCCTGTCGCTGTAAAACTCTGTTCGTTCTTACCATCATATTTATTTCACTGCAAAAGTCATACCTTACTATCAAATGAGTAGTACTTTAGCCAATTCCTTCCTTTACATTTTACACATGCTATTCAACAATTCATCACACTTCTCTCTCATAAGGAAAAATCAAGTTCAAGAGCCAAACTAACACAAAATATTCATCATCACTCTAAATATTAGCTTATTATCTTGTTTAAGCCACATGATTCTTTCTCGGGTAAATGTCGTTATGAATTAAACCCAACAATTTATTTTCATCTCAAATTCCTCCGTTTGAAATAACAAAACGTCTAAATCTTTTCCTAAAGGTTTCACATCTAACTCATCAAGGTTATGCCAACTTTCTTGAGTTTTATTTGAGTCGAAAGCTCTTATTGGAGAATCACATGCATACGTAACATTTCAGCACATAACACTAAACTAAATGATTTTTACAAAGATGTACTCCCTTCATCCATAAAATATAATCTATTTTTGTCATTTTGGGATATCCATGAAAAATAGTTCGTTTTCATTTTTGATACGTACATAATGAAGTAGAGTTCCTAAGCTTGTTGTGTGTATGAGTGTCGACTCGATGGTCGATACGCAGTGCTCGACGCTCGATGCTCGACTTGACGCTAGATCTACGAATTACAGCGATTGGTAATGGCGCGGTGATCCTCGGCTGAGGCTTATCTTTTATGTTTTTATATTTTAATATTTTTTATAATTTTAATAAAATAAAAGACATAAGGCTACAAATGAGTATAATTTATATGTTTTGTAAATGGTGGGTAATTTTTAGGTTGTCTTTCAAATCATTTTGCCCCATTTGCATTTGTGCAATGTACAGAAAATATTTTTATATTTTTTGGATAAAAAATATATACCAACTAAATTATTATATAAAAATTTATAAATATAACAAAAAATATAATTTTATTATAAATATTTAAATAAAATTGCATAATCAATTATTTTAAATAAATATATGAATATTAAATAGATGTTAATTAGTTCCTTTCAATTATTGAAACAATATTATTTAAAAATTAATAAAGGGTAACTAAAACATTTAGCCATGTATATATTAAACGACCATATTAGCATTAATTGAGCCAACTCATTAATAAAATAAAATAAATTTAAAAATTCAGAAATTATCAAACATTTTAAAATTAATGCACAAAATCAAATTTTAATCAAAATTCAATAATTTACATGTTATATCATCCCATTATGTAAAATACACGCGAAATCAAATGCTCATATCATTAATTATAACACAACATGTAACATGCTACACGGGCCACCCTAACAAGTTAACAACCACTCAACACCTCTATATAACATGCTAACACCCTCAAATCCTTTTCTCACACACTAAAAACACAAAACATCATTCATCACAATGCATAAGAGCACCTCCTCCTCCTCCCTCGGTCCCGACGGCCTCGACCTCACCAAAAAATTCTTCACCCACATTAACGGCGGCGCCCCTATCGCCCCCACCAAACGCAGCACTAAGATAACCGTCGTGGGCGTAGGCAACGTCGGCATGGCCATCGCCCAGACCATCCTCACCCAAGACCTCGCCGACGAGCTCACCCTCTTCGACGTCAAGGAAGAGCAGCTCCGCGGCGAGATGCTCGACCTCCAGCACGCCGCCGCCTTCCTCCCCCGGACCAAGATCAGCGCCTCCGCGGACTACGCCGCCACGGCCGGCTCCGACCTCTGCATCGTGACCGCCGGGGCGCGGCAGATGCCCGGCGAGAGCAGGCTCAATTTGCTGCAGAGAAATGTTGCGATATTCAGGCAGGTTGTGCCGCCGTTGGCGGAGGTGTCTCCGGATTGCATAATCTTGGTGGTTTCGAATCCGGTTGATGTGCTGACCTACGTGGCGTGGAGGCTGTCCGGGTTCCCGCCGAACCGGGTCATCGGGTCGGGCACGAACTTGGATTCGTCGAGGTTTCGGTTCTTGATAGCTGATCACCTTGACGTCAATGCGCAGGATGTGCAGGTACCTTATATTCTTGATTTTCTTTGTTTTAGATGTCATATATAGACTATTATAGGCTTTTCTTCAATTCTCTACATTATTGATTGAGCAAATTGTTAAAACATGACCGTAATTTTTAGTATTTTTCAAAAAGAGGACTATATATTACGAAATTTGAAAATAAGAATTACTATATATTACGAAATTTGAAAATAAGGACTATAGTTTCTATTTTTAACATTTACATTCTTATTTCGGACCATAATAGAAACTATAGTCCTTATTTTGATGTGTTAAATATGAGTGTAAATGTATAAAATGGAAACTTTAGTCTTTATTTTTAAATTTCGTAGCATATAGTCATCATTTTTAAATTTTACATAACATATTATCCTCTTTTTGAAAAATAATAAAAATTACGGGTTAGCTGATTATTAATCATAGGCTATTAATTGAGTTGAGCATGACACATGAAGTTGAATTGAAATGTTGAGAGAGAGAAAGTTGAATTGAAATGTTAGGTAACGACAAACATGAATTATTTTGTGTCTCATTATCAAATTTGTTACTTTAATAATACTTAAAGATTTTTTTAGGGAATATGATACTTAAAGATTTATTAATATAATGAATTGTTAGTAACATTTATAACCAAAATTAAATTTCTTTTTTTAAAAAAAATTACATACCTAGCTACTTATGAATTTATCAACTCTAGCAAGTAATCAATTATTAACTAAAAGAATTGAAATTATTCTATTGTAATCCTAGTTAATAAGTTCAAAATTAAACTAAAATACAATAAACTGAAATTCAAGAAAAAAATGAAAAATATTTTAAAGAATTTGAAAGTGGTACACAATTAATAAGACACTAAAAACTCTCCCTCAAAATAAACAATAGGACACTAAAAATGACACTAGAATTAATCCTAAATATCAATTATTAATTTATACTTCATCCTTCCCAATTTTTAGTATCCATTTGAGAGTGACGCGAGTTTTAATAAAGTGGTTGGGTGTGTTGTGAATGAGTGTTAAAATAATTAAAATGGAGGGCCCCACCTACTTTTACTAAAAGTAGAAATAGATACCAAAATGTGAGACGTCCAAAAAAAGAAAGATGAATACTAAAAACTGGGACGGAGGGAGTATATTACTAATTTATAATTTTAAAAGACATGATAAAAATTGAGATGGACTAACTAATCGCGGGAGTTCACTTTAATCTAAATAGTTGCACAAAATATATGGAGTAATTTCTCTTGGAAATGTATAAAATTAAATGTAGGCTTACATCGTTGGAGAGCATGGGGATAGCTCAGTGGCGCTATGGTCAAGCATAAATGTGGGTGGTGTTCCAATCCTCAGCTTCTTAGAGAGACAGCAGATTGCATATGAGAAAGAAACACTCAAAAACATACACAATCAAGTGGTCCAAAGTGCCTACGAAGTTATACGTTTGAAAGGCTACACTTCGTGGGCTATCGGCTATTCGGTTGCTAGCTTGGCTCGTTCAATTTTGAGGGACCAGAGACGGATTCAACCCGTCTCCGTTCTTGCGAAGGGCTTCTACGGCATTGATGGCGGTGAAGTCTTCCTCAGCCTGCCGGCTCAGCTCGGCCGCAGCGGCGTATTGGGCCTGGCTAATGTACATCTCACTGATGAGGAAGCTCTACAGCTCAAGAAATCTGCCGACGCCATTTTGTTGGTGCAAAGTCAATTGGACATTTAATTTGATCATCAAAAAAATTTATGGTATATAGTCGATTTATAAGTTGTGTGTTCCTCAAACATTTAATTGCATTTGCTCAATACTTATGTTGTATGAGTCGTCTAAAGTTATATAAGTGGTCATAATATGGCGCCTTATTGGTTAATGGGAACATACATGATCGAGCCGCTGTATTTGGTTGATTCAATACATGTTTCTTGAATATATATATATGTCAATTATTCTTAATTATATTTCATTTGATACTATCATTTTTCAACGTACAAATATTTAATCTTTAGCTTAATTGATTGAATTTGTTTACTAGTTTGACATTTTAGTTGCCCTTATAAAAAGATTGGGGTGTTTAAAATGTTGGGAAAAGTGATGAATAAATATATAAGGGTGTCAAAATAAATGACACTTGCAAAGCCAAACAAAAGTAAATTTTTTGCCTCTGTTGGATTATAATATGGGATCAAACTGAGAAAAATAAATTTGGTGTAGAATATAAAAAAGTGTGAGACAAGATTTTTCACGCGGAAAATTCAAATTAGGTAAAATCACGAAATTGTAGTATAGAAAATTTTCACTATGTATATAGACTATAGTAGCTCTGCAGCCGCAATTGTAGAAGAGGTGGTTGGGTGCAATCGATTGCACCCGCACCCACACCCTGATTCGCACTGTGACTCGAACCCGCATCTTGATCCGAACAGTGTAAATGATACAATTCGGTTATATAAATGACACTGCTTGCAATTGACACTATTTCAGTATACAAATGACACTGTGTAATAAATGTCGGTTATATAAATGATACTGACTATAATTAACACTATTCGATTATGAAAATGACACTAGTTATAATATTTTAATTATAGATAGTGTTATTTATATAACTGAATAGTATCAATTATAGACAATATTATTTATATAATTGAATAGTGTCATTTACGCATATGATTTAGATCAAAATATAAATTAAGGTCTGGATGTAAGTGCAAATGTGCAATCTTGCACCCAAGTTAATTTTTGTGATTGCTGCCAATTTTCTTTGAGGTAAATGCTGAAATTAATGCGACACTATTCCTCACAAACATAGTCAATTTGTGTCCACAAAAACTTGGGTGAGGTCAACCTCATACCATGAGACGGGTCGGGTCGGGTTGGGGCGCGAGTTTGACGGGTCGGGTGGGTTTTGGGCGCGGGTCTGGGATACCAGAAATAAGTACACATTCTCATTAATAAAAGTAATAATTATTGTGAACAAATGTAATAATTTAGAAACATTACATTTCATCATATCAATAGTTACTTTTCCTCAAGACAATGATTATTTGAATTATTATTTGATTATTTCATCATATCAATAGTTATTTTTCCTCAAGATAATGATTACTTAAATTATTATTTAATTTTTTTTCTATATTCTATTTATTTTCTCCGTTATTCAAAGTAATTGTTATTATAATGAAAAGTAATTATTGACATGAAGAAATGTAATGTTTTTAAATTATTACATTTGTTCACAATAATTGTTACTTTTATTAATGATAATGTGTAATTTATCCCAGACCCGCGTCCAAACCCGACCCGACCCGCGCCCCCGACCCGACCCGACCCGTCTCATGCTATGAGGTCAACCTCACCCAAGACCTACTCGTGTCATTTGTGTCGGTTTATGGGACATCCACCTTAAGATGTGGATTTACCTCAACATAAAAAAATCTTTCAAAACTCGATATCCATACCACCATAATCTTCTTGTGAAACTTATTTCATATTTAACATAACTGCAGCAATCTCTCTTAAAAATAATAATAATAATTAAAAAGATTATCTCTGTATCAATAAAAATCAATCTGAATCATTAATATTTGTATAATTTACCATTATCATGAACAGATCGATGTATCAATAATTTAATATAATTGTACTAAAACATAACAATATCATGTGTAATACCTAAAAATTATATTAATTAATATTAATATAATTGTACTAAAACATAACAATATCATATGTGTAATATAATTGTAATAAAATAATTTTATTAATCATCACCTCTTTATAATCTCATATATTTACACAATACTTTTGAAAATAAATTCACTATATATATATATATATCACTATTTAATTATTTTTTTCTAATTTATCTTCTCCACTCACCAAATATACAACCAACTTTTATTAATGTGATTAAGGTCGCAACCCCTTATAAAGTTATTTCATGGATGGAAAAAATATTAATTTATATTTTTATTTCAAAAATTCTCAACTCTGAAAAAATTTAATTTATGTACCGTCTTACATAATCTAGCTAGAAATAGAATAATGAGTGTCTTGCCATATAAGTATTATATAATACTCCATTCGTCCACTAAAAATAGTCCTAAAGGTGAATGACACGTGTTTTAATAAAATAGTTATTGTATTGTGAATGGAGAAAGGAGTCTACTTAAAAGTAGTGTTTATAATGATAATTAATTGTATTGTTAGTGGAGAATGAGACCCACCATGCATGTGATAGAAAGTTTTCAAAAATAAAAAGGAACTAATTTTTGTGGACATCCCAATAAAGATGCCCTCATCAGTGAATCGGGGCTTGGGAGAACGGGTGATGGAAATGGCAGGTAGCGTGGCGTCGTGAGTTGCTAGAAAGAGAGGTGGAAGGGGTTAATTAATGAACTCTTTAATGTTATTGCTTTGGTTAATCCAGTTGTAGGTTCGCGTGATCGGTGGTCTTGGAGTGCTTCCAGCGACGGTATTTATTCAACACGCTCAGCATACGTGACTATCTAAGAAGCAGACCACGAGATGCAAAGGGAGATCGACACCAAGAATATTTTAACAAAGGCGTGGAAAATTCCTGCTCCTCATAAGGCGAAAGTCACGGCTTGGAGAATATTACAAGATAGATTATCTTCTTGTGATAATCTCAGGAAAAGAAATATTATGTTAACCATTGAAGAACTCCACTGCAATGCATGCTTTTTTCAGGTGGAATCGACAAACCATCTGCTCATCCACTGCCCAAAGTCAGTGAAAGTTTGGGACGAAATTCACAGGTGGCTCGGTGTTTATTTTGTTCGCCCTCAAGACGTGGTTTCGCATTTCGTTGCTTTTACAAGTTTGGGAAGCTGTAAGCGAAACAGAAAATTCTTTTCGGCGCTCTGGTGTTGTGTCAATTGGATGCTTTGGAAGTGTCGGAACGAGAGCCGCTTTGAAGGAAGAGTTTGGGAGATTCAGTCCTTGATCTTGGAAGTTAAAACAAGAATGTGGAGTTGGGGTAAAATCTTTCTTTTTTTAGATTTCGGATCCAACTTTAAGAACTGGATTTCCGGTGACCCACCTCCTTTGTGTTTGTAATGGCTTTGCTCTGGCCACTATACTCTGGTACCCCTGGTACCTCTTTGCTTCAATAAAGCCTTTTTTCTTATAAAAAAAAATCTCAAAATATCAAAAATGGACTATTTGTTGTGGACTGAGGAGGGAGTATAAAATTGCCCAAAAAAAAAAATCTAAATCCTAAAAATCCACCTGAGATCTGATGAGGTTACCTATCGTTCCATGACCAAATACTATAAAACTGAACATTAATTATTTTTTTTCAAAATTGAGAATTTTATGAGGTGTGAACATAAGTTTGATGTCCTTGTTTCTTGAAGTATAAATAGATCCAAAGTTTAGATATTTATTGCTCCCTCGATCCTAGCTATTTTGAGGCATTGTTTTTGGACACATGATTTAAGGAATTCATATTTTATGTTTTAAGTATATTTTTAATTTAGTAGTGATTGTCAAATGGTAAGTTTATTTTTTTAATCATCTGCTTATTTTTTATTTGAATTTCTTAATACATTATAATTATAATTAATAATTTTTATGTCATTATTGTTGTTGCCTTTGTTTAAATTAATAAATTTGAGCTTGTTAATAATTTTATTAATGAATTTCTC
This sequence comes from Salvia miltiorrhiza, assembly GCF_028751815.1. NCBI lineage: Eukaryota > Viridiplantae > Streptophyta > Magnoliopsida > Lamiales > Lamiaceae > Salvia > Salvia miltiorrhiza. The sequence continues at coordinate 41,166,146 of NC_080387.1, forward strand.
GCTAAGATTCTTCAGCGAGGTCGACAAGTGCGACTTATTGGACAAGAAGTCGCCCAAATTGAGCCCTTGATCGAGACGAAGCGAATGTGGTCGGTGCCACCAACGTTGGTGATGAGCACGAGGTTGAAGTAGGAGTGGTCATAGGGCTGACAATTTTCGACACGACATGAAAGCACTATACGAAACCTCACGAAATTAATGGGTTAGTGTCAAGTCTTATCAGGTTCGTGTCCTTATCGTGTCGACCTGATAAGGACCTGATAATTTTGTGTCGGGTTCCTGTTAGGTTCGTGTCGGGTTCGTGTCACTTGATAGAGTTAATATTATTATTTTTATTCAATATTTATTTTAAATTTTTAATTCTTTCTACACTTTAACCTTTAGGGTTTCGTGTTTAATCAAGTTTTAATCAGATCGTGTCGTTATCGTATTGTGCCCACTACTAGAAAAACGCTCATAGATAACGGATTTTATCCGTTATCTATGAGCAAAAAAACCGTTGTGTATAGTGGTGTTATCTATTCTATACGTCATACACAACGGTTTCAAAACCGTTATGTATAGTAGCATAGATAACGGTACGATGCGTCATACATAACAGTACGCAACCGTTATCTATAAAGGTTATACATAACGGTTTTTCACCGTTATGTATTAAGATTTTTCCGTTATCTATTAATTTTTTTTTATTTTTTTTATCATAGTTAACAGTTTTTTGCACTTTTTATAACGGTTTTAACCGTTATCTTTGATAGAATACATAACGGTTTTTCACCGTTATGTATTAAGATTTTTCCGTTATGTATTAATTTTTTTTATTTTTTTTTTATCATAGTTAACAGTTTTTTGCACTTTTTATAACGGTTTTAACCGTTATCATTGATAGAATACATAACGGTTTTTTGCACTTTTTATAACGATTTTTTGCACTTTTTATAACGATTTTTGCAATTTTTATAACGATTTTAACCGTTATCTTTGATTAGAATACATAACGATTTTTTACACCTTTTATAACAGTTTTTTGCACTTTTTATAATTGTAGTATATTTTTAAAATTTGCAATTTTTATAAAACGACAAAATGATAAAATCAACAATAACAATATTATATATCATCCAAAATATTCATACATTATTATACAAATGAACCAAATATCAAGTATACATCATCATTGCATAATTCATCTTTGAACTAACCCTAAAGAAGGTGAATCCTAAAATTCATATCTCTACTTTTAATTACCATATCAGCATTCAAAACATTAGTAAAGTCGAATTTCAACAGAACATCCACATACTTCTTGCATATCTCCAACAGTTCTTGATGGCGCAAGCAATAACATATATTCTCTGAGAAGTAGAACACTTGTGTGCCATGATTTATATAGAAAAGACATAGCAATCAAAGGCAAGCTATAATACACATTGAAAACATGAGTAATCTCTTTCACGAAAAGAAGTCCTTTGGAAAAAAAAAGTCGAGACCACATCAAGGATCATCGATATAAAGAAGCTCAATAATAGAATTGCATAAATTTTACCAGCAAGAGCAGTCCAGACTGCAACATCTACAATTGTGAGGCTATAACCAGCGAGAAAGGTATTCAATAGTAGATACTCATCCACAAAGCGGCATGCTCGATGAATGGCTTCTCGAGTCCAATAAATTCTGCATTCTAATTGAAATCTGAATTCACAGCGTGAAGCTCCATGAATTGTTGACAACAAAGAGAAACAATCATAAATTAAATGAGGAATTGGAAAAAATAGGGTTTACGAGCTGACGCGCGCGAAGAGCAGATAGGGATTTGCGAGCTAAAATGGGGTTTATCGCGGCGCCTAGGGTTAAAAGGGGCGGCGAGAAGATGGCCGGCGTGGCAACGGCGAGTCGACACGGTCGGTGGCAGGCGACGCGGGTTCGAGATGGAGAGATATCTCCGCAGCTGCTGCTACGGGTAAACAAACAGAGGACGACGAGATGGGGGGCGCAGTGAGTGCCGGGCGGCGCTGGTCGTGGCGGCGAGTCGCGACGGCGGTGGCAGGGCACGGCGATGGTGAAGAGAGAAAGAGGCCAGGTCCGATTTGGGGGAAATTTTGAGGTGTTAGCGTGAAAATTGAGCGGGAGCAACGAATAGGGATTTTAGGGGTTGAAGAAATGAAGTCAAATCTTTTTCTTTCTTTTTTTTTTCTTTTTTTTTCTTTTGTTTCACTTTTATTATTTAATTTTTGGTATTTAGGTTTCTAATAATGTATTTAGATTTTATTATTTTTCAAAGTCTATAACTAGAAATAAATTCAGATTTTAGGATAAACACTTAATTTGTTATTTTTTAATATAATATAATATAATATTAATATTATTTTAAAAAAATTAATAAAAAAATTATACATAACAGTTTTTAGAGACGTTCATACATAACGGTTCAAAAACCGTTGTAAATGACTCTTATACATAACGGTTCTTTAGCGTTATAAATAACTGTTATAAAAGATGGTCATAGATAACGGTAGCGTAACGGTTTTGTAATACCGTTATGTATGCAACTAATAGATAACGCAAAAACATAACGCATTTGTTCAAACCGTTATCTATGCATTTAGACAACAGTACATAGATAACGAATTTTCGAAAAACCGTTTTCTATTCCTAAAAGTGCGCTCATACATAACGGTTTTTGAAAAAAACCGTTATCTATGTACTGTTATGTATGTAAACTTTTGTAGTAGTGGCCAACACGATTCAAATCGTGTTGTTATCGTATTCATGTCGTGTTCGAGTTTGAGTAAATCGTGTCGGGTTTGTGTTCATGTCGAACACTTCTTTAGCATGTCGTGTTCAAGTTTAATTGGCCTTATTAGATCGTGTCGATATCAGGTCGACCTGATAATGATCCGACACGCACGATTTGCCAGCCTTAAGTGGCCATATTGACGATGCACGACATTGGCGTATGCTTAAATTCAATTTGCAAAAAATTCGGTAAGAAACGATGACGACTCCAGCTTTGGACCGAGCGATGTGTTGGAAGACGAGTTGAGAGAGGTCGAAAAGGGTGTTTGGCTAAGCTTATTTTAAAGAGCTTATAAGTTGTATTTTCTTAATAGCTTATAAGTTGTCAAAGTGTTTGGATAATTGAGCTTATAAGCTAGAGAGAGAACTTTTTTGTTAGAGAGAAAATATGTTTTTAGAAAGAGAAAATCGAAGAAAAATGAACTTGAATGATTTATGATGAAAATAATAAATCATAGTTGAAAAATATTTGAAAAACGATTGTTGCATATAAGATTATAAAAAAATAAGTTAGGGTAGAGGAACTTGTTTTTGGAGCTTATAAACTGTTTAGGAGCTTATTTTGCCAAATAATTTGAAGGACCTTATAAGCTTCTAAACGGCTTATAAGCTATTTTGAAGAGCTTATATGCTTAGCCAAACACCCTCGAAGTGGTGGAGGGGAGGGTTGCACCAGCCATCAACATTGTTGGGGAGGGCGTTGTTCGGCAAGCTGAAGTTGGTGCGGTCACCATGATGAGGCACCACCGCTTCTCGCCGGCGTAGTGGATCTTGTATCACGAGGCACAACAGAGGCTGCTGTTGAACGGGGCGGTGTTCATGAGAGAGTGTGATTGTGTGAAATCTAGGTTAGGGATGGTGTTGATTAACATAAAATAAGGGGGCAATTAGTGAGTTTAATTGAGAATTAAATTGCCTAATTTTTGCTAAAGAAATAAACGTTTAAAATAATTGGAATGACTAAAAAAAAGTGATTCAAGATAATTGAGACGGAGAGAGTATATATATATTTAGCTAGTATATTAGTGAAACTAAATTGTTGCATTAAACGTTCTTTAATATTTGTTGCTTTTTGTAAGTTATGATCGACGACGCTCAATGATGGTGTACCACTTTCATGAAATTTTCAACTACCCTAACCAAGGGCTAACTCTTGAGACCCATCATTAATTACTTCCTCTGTCCGGCATAATTATTGATAAGAAGAGTGATTAAAGAATAAAAGTGATACAAATGATGAAGTCCACAACTTTTTGTGAGAGAATGCGATTTCCTTTTCTAAAACAAGCTATTATCAATTAGACAGATGAAAAAGAAAAATGAGTCATTATCAATGAGACGGAGGAAGTATTATGTCTATTTTTTTCAAAAAAACGCATAATCTTTTTCTCCCTGTTTTTTTTTCCCTTCTGTTTTCTTCTAATGGTGTGTTTACTTTGATGGAAAATGAGAGAAAAGATATATTTTTACTATTTTTCTATCATTTTTACATATTTACTATGATAGAAAATTTTCTTCGGATATGATAAAATATTTTCTCGGACAACTTTTTTTCAGTCACTTTTTTCTCCAATATTGGATAATATTATCTTTGGATAGTGATGTGAAAATATTTTCCAACATTTTCTTTTCATCACTAGTAAATGCACACTGATAGTAAAATTTTCATTGGAAAATGATGGATAAGAAAAGATGATAAAATATTATATTTTTCCTTCATTTTTATCATATATTTACTAGAGATGAAAATATGAAAAAATATTAAAAAATATTTTCACACCACTTGTCACAGCCCGCCCTAACTATGGATAGTTAGGCCGAGTGATCCACGACTAGGGATGGGGTTAAAGAAGAAGGGGAAGAAAAGGGGCGTCATTTATAGCCGTAAAACTTACTCATCTTAATAAAACTCGTCATTTTTATTCATTAATACTCAATTGAAAACAGTCTATGAAAGACAGCATAAAACTTAATTAATATCATTAATCAAGTTATACATCGTATGAAACCATTCTCTTAAGACTCAAAGTATGACATAACATACTATAACATCAACAACATCTTGCAGCGGAAAGTAGCTAGACATATGTATGAAGACATATTCTAGACAGGTTAACTATTTATTAACAACACTGGAGACTCCGCTCATTGCAGCACCATCATCACATCAGCTCAACCTGCACATTTAGAAAACATATGCAGGGCTGAGTACAAAAGCACTCAGTGGGCACGTATGCCTAGGTATAAAAATACATGCTTCAAAACTGTAAATTGTCATGCCATCATAAACAGTACAGCAAGGGAGTTTTTCGCTAAAAAGGCCCAAGCTTACTAAGTTCATTTGTGATTCTTAAAGTTCGTATGATCAGACTAAGTTCTTTTGTAATCTATCATATCTGAAACTGTGTGCCGGAGAGGTGGCCACCTCTCACGGTCACTTGACCGGCCAACCCGCTAGATGACTCACGGTCACTGGTGTACACTAGCCCTGGCAGGATAGCTATCAACTGCTCAGGACCCGAATTCGATTGCATCATTGGCAAAGCCAAAGCAGATAGATATCATACTAAAATTTAAACATTTTATGGCAAGACAACAGTTGTAATATTTTCCAGTTCAAAGATTTGTAACGAAATAACTTGTTCAAAGGTAGCATTAAACTCGTTTGATAGATATATAAAACTGAAATTAACAGTTAAATCATCTCATGCATTCATTCGTATAAGAGGCCTACGACACGCAGGGGATCTCTATATACGTATAGTAAAAGTAATGCCCACCTCGTTGTGTCTCTGTATCAATGAGTAACGTCACTCTCTCCCTCAAGTCGTTACTTCCCAAAAGGACCTTCATCGTTATGAAGAATTGGTGAGAAGTTATAAAAGAAACCTCGATTAATAATCTAATCTCTTTTATGAAACATTAGTATCTCTAATGTTCATCTCTCTTGATTGTTAATCAATATAACAATTATTATCTCTCGTCATTACTCATTAATTATAACATCCTTATGTTATAATTAGCAGCGCTTCAATTAAAAGAAATATTTAACACATCGAAAAGTCCACTTTCTTAGCAGATCTATTCGCTCTCATCTCGTCTAATTAACCAATTAGAAAGTTAAACTTTCCATTAGGTATGTATTTGAGTCACAGGTCAACAAGAATTGACTATGCTCAAATTCTAATTTCACTAAAAATTTCGACATGACCTATTCATATATAATGTCAGCCATGAGATTTCAACGCGTGAATCTCACTACGTGAACTCGTCTCTCGACTCAAAACTTAACATCTTGACATCTTTTCAACGCAAACCAAACAATTCAAAATCATCAAAACTCTTTATCAGTAAACTATCATTTATACTCGACACCAATTGTTCGAGTGTCAGATACCAACATTTATGTGCGTTAATCATAACTCTCACAACTCACACCATTTAGTCATATCGTATCATCCATCAAAACAAATATAATCAAGTTGTTTTCTAGAAAGTTTTGCTGTTTTTGTGTCATCTTTAAAAATTCATAACAACCAACTCAATCATCATAAACTCTCATACCAATTGATCTCAAAAACTCCATGAAGTGTAGTTCACTCTAAAAATGGTAGTTAACCAAAAAGGTTAAAGGTTTTTGGAGATATTGCTCTTTTAGTGCAGGCTGTCAAAGATTGACAGTTTCTGCCAATTTTGTTTAGGCCATTAGAAACCAAGGCAAACCTTAATAAAATTCCATCAAATTTAATCAGCCAAAACTAAAGGTATCCTTGAAGATTTGGTTAAAATTTCACAAGAGAAAACGTTCATATGATCTGCCAAATAAACAATGAAACTCATACACTTTTACTGTTGGAAAAATATGACAGCAGAACAGGGCATTTTTGAAATAATAAACTGCTCTGTTTCAGAGGTCATAAAAATCGAAATCTTATGTTTTTAGAAAAGTATTGAAGTCTAGTTTCGTTTTAAAAAAACGGTGATGCAAAATCCTTCATGGATTAATAGATATAAACGTTTTTGTGAAGTCTACCAACAGTTGACAGATTCTGTCAAGGATTTTTTTCAAAATATCTTTAAAATGCCAAACATCATCCAAAAGACATGAAATTTTGCAGCGAAGAAATACACATATCATAGATAAACATACTAAAATTTCAGAGCCATCAAGCAATGAAAACTCATCGAAACATAAGCTTGAAACTGCTGTAAAATTTTGACAGAATTCCAGTTTTAATTTCGTTCAACAATTATCATCCATAAATTGTAAATCAATTAGCATGCTCATGTGATATCGTAGAACACATATACGCAATAATATTCATTATGCAACGTCCCAAACTTCACGAATTTAAATAATCATACTCTAAAAACTTATACAATTTTCGTGCTTGGAAAAATACGAATTTAATATATATCGATTCTAGCATACCCTTAAGCACAAATATCAAGTCAAAACGATCAAACAAAAATCGAAAGACAAGCTAATATGTGAACAACGGGGCTTCCCTCATGGGTTTCATAGCTACGGTTCGTTCCATTCTTACTCCCTTCATTAAACATGCTCAACATCTACCCAAGAACAACATACTAAAATTTCACGACGATCCGACGTCGTTTCAAAATAAAGTCGAGAATCGACGATTTTCGACGTCGATGAAAATCGAAAAGAAAACCATCAAAACGTAGGTAGAGATCTTACCTACTTAGATACGTGATCGAAAAGATGATCGGCGCTCGTCTCAGTGCTCAAATCGGAGGTCAAAAGCTTAAATGGTATTAACGTTGAATATAGTGTGTGTTTTGGGTGTTGTGTGTGTGAGTTTGTGTGTTGTGCGTGAGTTTAGAGTGTTTGGTTGTAGTAGCCAACACTTTAATAGGGAAAGGGGCTTTGGGAGGTTTAGGGGTGGTTAGGGGTAGGGTAGGTTAGATATTTAAGATATTAACCCGTTAGTCGTTAAATATCTCGTCTCGTCTCATTTTAACAACTAACAACCCATACTCTTTGTTACTCGCCCTCTCAACCTCTACTCACTTTCATTGCACTCGTAATTCTATATAAATATAGAAAACACAAGCTCGTTCTCGAAATTCTGATAAACGAGCTCATTTCGTTTATCGAGAAATCCCGATTTACTATTCACTCGTCGTCCAAAAATAAAAACTTTCATTATTGGACTCGTATCGAAAAACTAAGAATATTTCTCGACGACGTGCACGTAAGATTTTGAAAGTCGACAAAAAGACGAAATAGCAGTATTTTACTATTCATCGTCAAAAAGTCAAAATTTTAAAAAACGTCTTAACGGACTCAGATCTCACTTCCGAGTTCATCGTTCTCATTCAAATAATTATCTCGAATTATTCAAATACTCAAACTCAAATACGGATATAAAATCCCACATCATTCTCACATCATCGAAAGAACATCTCAACATCTTAAAAAAAATAACAAGAAAACTTCATATAACTCCTCATCTCTTTACAAAGTAAATCAAACAAGGGATCTAAACCCTAATTACTCAAACTCAAGCAATTAACACGTCATCAAAAGCCCGGGTATTACACCACTATCCAAAGATAATACTCCCTCCGTCCCGGCTTTTTGTATCCAGTTCAAAAGGGCACGGGTTTTAATAAAGTGATTGATGTGTTGTTAGTGGAATAAGGGTCCCACATTTTATGTGAGAGTTAAAATAATTAAAGTGGAGTAAGGGCCCCACCTACTTTTGCCAAAAATAGAAATTGATACTAAAATGTGGGACGACCAAAAAAGGAAAGTTGGATACTAAAAGCTGGGACGGAGGGAGTATTATTTAATATTGGAGAGAAAATGAGCAGTTCGATAAAATATTTCACCATATCAGAAAAAATTCTCTATTATAGTAAATATGTATATGAAAAATTTATAAAAATATATATTTTTTCTAATTTTCCATCAAAAGTGAACGGACCATAATTAGAAATGTAAGTGTTGGAATTTGATGTTTTGACCTTTACACGAATAAAACCACACGTTATCAGATTTTGAAATTACATTTTTTTTTTCCGTACTAATAGCGTACTAAGTTATATAACCAATAGCAAATATTACATATTTGTATCATTACACTACCCTAAAATTAAAATAATTGGAGGATTCAAACAGAAGCCGACTCGAAAAAGGTATACACCAGAAGAAAGAAAAGACCACAAAAAATGTAAGTAGTGTTGCTTGGTCGACAATAAAAGTGGAGTAACTTTCGCATCACCTACTGTCTTATTCAAGAACAATATTAAAGTTACTTAAACTTAGCTTTTCAACTTTTATAGGCTTATGAAATTAACTGTGCATAGTTTCACCGACATAAGAGCACACGGTTTATTTATTTATATTTTTTTTTTCTAAAAAAAGGTTAATTGCCTATGTATACTATACCTATATTTTTCATATTCTTTTCTCAGTCAAATATATTCTTTTAATAAACACAAAATCTCGTGTACACTCGAATTGTACCCGATTCGGATCATGACCTGAATTGTACCTGACCCGGATCATGATCCAGATCTAATTCAATTGGACTATCCTACCCGAATATCAAGTACTTGTGTCATTTCCATATACTGTTAGTGTCATTTACATGTAGTGTTAGTGTCATTTCAATATAATGTTAATATCCTTTTCGAAATAGTGTCATTTGTAAAAAAAATAAATTCTTAGTATTATTTTCGAAATAGTGTCATTTGTAAAACAAAATAGTGTTAGTGTCATTTCAAGAAAAAAATGGGTCAAGATAGTTCAACTGGGTCATGATCCGGGTCACGTACAACCCGGGTGTACGGTACACCTCGGTGTATGGTATTGGCCTGTAAATATTCAAACTTATCCTATTTTTTGGTTTTATATCCCAACTTTAATATTTGCCTATAAACACTTGAACTTTGTATTCTTTCTGATTTTGCATCCGATATATTTTTACCCCTAAATCGTTGCTAACATGAGAGCCGAATTGAGAGGGAAGTTTGAAATGTATAATGAAGTAGATTAATTTTTAAATTTGGGATGGCAATTCGGTTGCCATATCATCAACGATTTGGAGTAAAAAGTTGTTGGGTGTAAAATTAAAAAAAATACAAAATTCAGATATTTATAGACAGATTTTAAAGTTGGAGTGCAAAATTGAAAAAAGTTTGTATATTATTTACAGGCAATACCTTTTTTATTAAAAGAATAAATTTGATTGAAGTAATCCATAAATTCGAGTAGATGCATTAAAAAAAAAAAAAGAAAAAAAAGGAGCATATTTAGGAGTAGGACCCGGGTCTTAGTTGGACCAATAGTAAAGAAGCAGGCCCATGGTAATGCCCATACCCACAGCAATGCCATTTTTTATCTCCCACAAATAGAAGTCTCCCAATACCGTTGACCGTTGAGAGCAAACCCCCATCACCACCACCACCACCACTTCTCCTCCGCCTCACACCACCACTTCACTTGTATATATATATATAACCTTGAAATTAAAAGCAGGAAGCACATAATCACAATGCATAAGGCGTCATCCTCCTCCGCCCTCGGCCCCGACGGCCTGGACCTCTCAAAAACCTTCTTCACCCCCATCGACGGCGGCGCCCCCACGTCCCCCACGAAGCGCAACACGAAGATCACGGTGGTGGGCGTGGGCAACGTGGGCATGGCCATCGCCCAGACCATCATCACCCAGGACCTCGCCGACGAGCTCACCCTCGTGGACGCCAAGGAGGACAAGCTCCGCGGCGAGGTCCTCGACCTCCAACACGCCGCCGCCTTCCTCCCCCGCGTCAAGATCAACGCCTCCCTCGACTACGCCGAGACCGCCCACTCCGACCTCTGCATCGTCACCGCCGGCGCCCGCCAGAACCCCGGCGAGAGCCGCCTCAACCTCCTCCAACGCAACGTCGCGCTGTTTAAGCATATCGTGCCGCCGCTCGCTAAATACTCGCCCGATTGCATCATCTTGGTGGTTTCCAACCCCGTCGATCTGCTCACCTACGTCGCCTGGAAGCTCTCCGGCTTCCCCGCCAATCGGGTTCTCGGGTCGGGCACCAATCTCGATTCCTCGCGCTTCCGCTTCTTGATCGCCGATCACCTTGATGTCAATGCGCAGGATGTGCAGGTCAGATATTTTCATTTTTTTACTAGTATTATTTTCTCTTTTCATTTTTTATTTTATTTTCGCTTTTTCTGGATTCTTTTTTCCTGCTCTAGCTACTTTTCCACGCCTTTATTTATGTTTCTAATTATGCATTTTAATAGTATAGGTGTAAGTTTCTTAAGGCTATTCAGCAACTAATCTTCTCGTTGATGATTACATGCTTTTAATTTATAGTTTGCCTATAGTTCATGACTAAATGCTTTTAATTTAATTGTAAATGGATCTTATTTTACCATTAATTAATTCACAATCACAGGATTTATTGATTAGGAATTGACCCAATTTCGCCCACGGTTTACAACCACTAACTTTTTTTCATAAGTCATGAATCAAGGCTTATTTACCTGAATTAACAAAATAGTAAATTAAATCAAAAAATATTTTTCTAATCTTTGTGTTGATTTCTAATCAAAAAATATTTTTATTAACCCTTTTCTATATATCTTTGATGGTACGGCAAATATTTATTAATCACAGTAAATGGAGGTAAAAATAATCTGGAAAGATGGTTTCAGTTCGAGTTTTTATTGTTTAAATTATCAAATACTACTGTTTATTTTTTAATAGGCGATAATAGTGGTACTGACGAAGTACTTGATGAGTTCATTTGTCAGGCATTGCATTTACCACAGGCCACAGATATAAAATTAAATTATTTTCACTTTTTTCATGTGAACCCCATAAGACTGCACATCCATTTATCCCACTTGGTAATCTATTTTGATCCTCACCTACTACTCTACTCTCGTAAATGTATATCTTACAGAGTTACAGTCCATTTGTGAGTAAATAAATTAAGATACATCGATTTACTGGTTATTGCTTGTCGAGTATTGTCTATACTTTAGAACATAATTATAAATAATAATATCTAGTGATTTAATTGGTACGTAATTCTCAATTTGTGAAGGTTTGTTAGAAAATGTGGTCTGTTGAGTTTAGTGAGAAACATAAGTCTTAAAGATATAACTCGTTCGACCTTTATTTTTTTTTGAAAATTAAGTTGCATAACCGAAGTTCTTCAAAACCGTTCGAGATATTCTGCTTTCATTAGTCATTAGACTCATTACTAACAAATTGGAAGTTGTGATTTATTGATTAGTAAGTATTCTGTGTAAAAAGCCTTGAAATTGCATCATTACCAAATATGAGATCTTCATCACACACACACACACACACACACGCATTTTGTTGTTACAAAGACGTAGTTGTTGCTTACTAGTATTACTTCATCTAGAAATATAAACGCCCTTGGATTTGTAAAATGTCATGTAATGATATCAACTAAGCAAAACAGCATCTAAAACACAATTTCTCATCAAAATTAAATGTTATTTTCAATAATTAACAAAACCAATATGTGAATATACTGAAATAATAAAACATACATTTTGCTATTATAAAAATAAGAAAATAGTCACTAAATTGAAAAAACTTGAAAATTAGTCACAATTACAGTTTTATCCTTGGGAGATATTTACTTTTCATGATATTGAGTATTTTTATCCTTATTGACATAAATCAAGCAAAATTATCTCAAATGATGGAAATGATTAAGGCCTTGGAATATATCTCAAAGTTTAATTAATCTAAGTAAATAAAGGATTCATCTTTTTATCTATCATTCCTTAAAAGTAAATGAAGGTCCTTAGTCGTCGTGAATTGACTCTGTTTTGTCTATTTTCGCATCCACAAAGCTTCTTAGTTGTGAACTGATTTTATTTTGGTTGCAATTCACAATCACAAAGGTTCTCGGTTGTGAATTGACCATATTTCTATATGCATTTCACAAGCTTTTTAGTAGTGAATTAAGGCTAATTCACATATTGTAAGGCAAACAAATAGCTACTTTTTTGTTTGTTTTATCTTTACGACTACTTTTATGTTTAGAATAGCAAAATGAATATATATTTTGATATGTTAAGTGTATGGGTGAATATGTACCTAGGCGTACATCGTGGGGGAGCATGGCGATAGTTCGGTTGCACTATGGTCAAGCATAAGCGTGGGAGGCGTACCGGTCCTGAGCTTTCTCGAGAGGCAACAGATTCCCTATGAAAAAAAAACGCTTGAAAGCATACACAAAGAGGTGGTGCAGGGCGCCTACGAGGTCATACGTTTGAAAGGCTACACTTCTTGGGCTATAGGCTACTCTGTTGCTAGCTTGGCTCGTACATTATTGAGGAATCAGAGACGGATTCATCCCGTCTCTGTTCTTGCAAAGGGCTTTTATGGCATCGATGGAGGCGAGGTCTTCCTCAGCCTGCCGGCTCAGCTTGGCCGCATGGGCGTCTTGGGCGTCACCAACGTGCATCTTACGGATGAGGAGACTGAGCAGCTCAGGAACTCGGCTAAGACCATTCTAGAGGTCCAGAGCCAGTTGGGGATTTGATGAATCATGTTTTTTCATGTGTTTCTTTATTGTAATGTTACTATATACTTGAGACTAATATATTTTGACACATGGATGTATGCTTGCATTACCACCCTATTTTCTTTGATTATTTGTTGTACGTGCATTTGTATGACTTAGTAGTTTTCTAGCAGCATACATGCATTGTTCGGTTGCACTATGATCAAGCATAAGCGTGGGAGGTTTGCCGGTGCTGAGCTTTCTAGAGAGATAACAGATTCCCTACGAGAAGAAAACGTTGAACGCTATTCAGTTGTGAATTCAAGTTTTAAAGCTTGAATTCGTAACTAAAATTAATGTTAGTTTGCTGAAATAAAAATTTTATTAAAGAAAAAAAGAAAAAACAGGACCTATAAATCCATGAGAGCACAAACGCAAACAAGGGGTTGGGTCACAAAGGATCCGTATAAAAACAAAACAAAAACAAATGAAAAACACCCGCAAAAGATCAAAAATCTAAAGGGTCTTCCTCATCCAAAAAAACATTCGTCCAACATATCTAAAATTAATGTTAGATGTGAATTCGAATTTTAAAGTTTGAATTCACAACTAAGAATAGTTTTGGTAGTGAATTCAAGTTGAGAGAATGATTTTTAATTTTTTATGTGAAGAACAAAATAGTTAGTGTGGCTATTTTTTTTTTTTTTAATCTTAGTGGATAATTTTTATTTTTATTATTTCAAAGTAGCCATTTTCAAAATCCACTCTTTTAAAATCCCATTTTGATCAAACATTTTATATTTATTAGGCCCAAGTTGTATTACTTGGTCTAGAACCCAAAGTTTTAATAATATAAAAGCTCAATTTCTGTTTAAGCCCCAAAAAAGTTTTTTTTGTTTAATTGTTGTGGAGGGCCGAATACTTTTAATCCCAAAAGTATTGTTGTTTCCTTTAGAACCAAAAATTATTCTGAGCCAATTGAATGAAGCCCAAGTGACATTTGATGATGTAGCTAATCACTAATAATTACACTTTCAAACGCCACTAATTTTTATGATACGAATAGTAGCTATCAAGCTCCATAATCCATATTACTAATGGAAACATTTATTTTTGTAATGCAGTAATATCATGCAACACTAGAAATATGAAGGAATTGTGTGAGTCACATTAAGCTTGTAGGTACCCATAAGAGCAACCAGTAATGTTATAGTGCGTGCATCGTTGTATGTGTGTATTATATAATAAACTAAATAAATTAGGAGTGCATTCTCTTTAATCGTAAATTTATCATAAAAAGATGAGAGAAAAAAAAAATATGAAAAAATTTAATCACATTACCTTTTTTTTTTTTTTTCATTTTCTTTAGGAAAAGTATGAAAAAATATTATCACATCACTGCCACATGATAATGTTATCAAGGATTAGAGTGAAAATGACCCAAATTTTGCTTCCACACTGCCCAAGAAAATTATCCACCATATAGAACATATAAAAATAATTAAAAAAAATGACAAAAAAATACTATATTTTTCACCATTTTCCATGAAAGAAAATGCACGCTAAGATAATTCAATCTAATCGAATTTCTGAGCTGAGCGCAGTACCTTAATTTCAGAACAGAGGTGAGTTACATGGAGGTGCCATGTTCGCTAAATTATTATAGCACGTTACAAGTGCATGTATACAATTATGTACAGTAGAAAGCAAAATTGTATTCACATGATCTGAGAAATCAAATGACGAACAACTGCTAATAAATGGCTTATGCTATCAAGACGGTTGGAATTTGATTTATAAATTCATCTGAAGCACTAATGAAAGACAAATTAAAAACAAATCAATAATAAGCTGGAGGAAAAATCAAATAGAGAAAGCTATTTGAAGGCTTCGATTTCAATGGATAATTCAACTTAAACTCACATAAATCAACCAAGTACATACAAGACTCAACATTTCCTAGAACAATCACATAAATAGTTTAAATCTAATGCCGCAGCGCCTAAACTGTAGAATAACATGCAATAATTACTGTGTACCAAATAACTCACATTCAACTCCAAAAAGATCGATTAGATTCAATATCCTCATACTAATCTCAAGTCTTGTCGGCTTTATTAACTAGCATGTCTTATGTTCCAACAGTACATGTGTTAAAAAAACTCCTTTCGATCTCAAATCAGCGCAACTCAATTGGTGGCCAATTAATTAACAAACAATCAATTATAGAACATAACAAGAAAATGAAGGTCATGCTTGATTAATAAAAATAAATTCAAATCAAATCATCCATCTAATCTGTAACACTGAAATAATAGAAATTTAGCCAAACATGTTCACGATTACAAATAATCCAATATAAAAGTAAAGCATCATTGAAAACAATAAAATCCATACAGAACAAAAATATATGGTACCTCTTGAAAGTCTTCAATTTGAATTCCATGCATTTTGACCCACAAATAATTATTTGTCTTTTCACTTAAAAGGAATATCTTCACTCTCTCTTCTAGTATTTTTTTTTTTGGACAAATATATACCTTCAAAAAAATTATTTTTCTCTCTTTTATGTTACTCCAAACTATTTATTTTTAACATTCGTTTCTTTTAACTTGATTGAATTTTACTTATATGATAGGCGAGCTAGCTACAAGAAACGTTGATTTATTAATCAAAGACAAGTTGATTAGGGTTTAATTATGCAAAAGTTCCATTTATCTTATTTAATATTTAATTTATTTGTAAATCTTAACAAGGATCAACCTTAATATGTTGATGTTTTTTCGCTAGAGATAGTAAATAGCTTTAGAGCCACAAGAAGCATCTCTCTCTCTCTCTCTTCAGCTGATTATGATAAACACAAGTAGCATCCTTGATATAACATGTGCTTGATGATCAATCATTTTCGACTTCATTAATTAATTTTAAAACAAACACAAGTAGTATACTTTATACTTGATCAATCATGTTCGAGTTCATTAATTAATTTTAAAATATGTGAACGCAGTGCTACTAAAAATGAAAAATATCAATTTTAAAGGACCACAAAATAATGAAAATTTTCATATGAACAGAGGGAATGGTTCCAATAAGATCTCTCATATATGATGAGATCTTAAATTGATTTATAGGTGTTGGTTTAATGTATTTTTTAACTGATAGTATTTATCTAAAGAAAGAAAAAATATACCTGAATTCGACTCTCGGATGGAACGAAAATTTTACTCATTTTTTTAATATCGTTATTCAACAATATATATTGTCTTATTCAACACTATATACTGACTTATTTATTAGTTTGACATCTCACAAAAAATAACAATCTCACTATAAACTTAACTATATATATATATATATATAGAGAGAGAGAGAGAGAGAGAAAAGTTAAACAGAGAATGCTAAATATTTAGAGAATAGAGAATTCGTGAAACAAAAACGAACAGATCTACAATTTTTACGAACAAATCAATGTACCGCATGAACAACAATTTGCCCCGGGTTCGAATCCTGCTGGTGGCGAGTTTTTCTATTTTTTTACTAAATAAGTCTGTTCGTTTGTTATGTTGATCTGTTCGTAACATGTATAGACTTGTTCAAAATGAAATATATATATATATATATATATATATAGGGGCGCGCTCCAGTGAGACCCCCTATTTTTCGTGTAACATGAGTACAATGAATAAGACATATAATACTAATGAACAAAACGTATATCTAATGAACAAGATGTATATACTGATGAAAAATAAAAATTAAAAAATTCGTACTGAATAAGACATATATACTGATGAACAGGGCCGTATATACTGATGAACAATGCAGTATGTACTGATGAATAACAAAATTTAAAATATTCTGCTCCCTCCAGGATTCGAATCCTGCGAAAAAAAATCACCCTCCAAATACAATATCAGCCATAGGATTGATAAAATAAACGCACCAGATCGTGCTCTAGATCTCACTAAAATTAGGGGGTCTCATTGGAGCGGCCCCCTATATATATATATATATATATATATATATATATATATATATATATATATATATATATATAGGGGCGCGCTCCAATGAGACCCCCTATTTTTCGTGTAACATGAGTACAATGAATAAGACATATAATACTAATGAACAAAACACATATCTAATAAACAAGATGTATATACTGATGAAAAATAAAATTTAAAAAATTCGTAATGAATAAGACATATATACTGATGAACAGGGCCGTATATACTGATGAACAATGCAGTATATACTGATGAATAACAAAATTTAAAATATTCTGCTCCCTCCAGGATTCGAACCCTGCGAAAAAAAATCACCCTCCAGATACAATATCAGCCATAGGATTGATAAAATAAGCGCACCAGATCGTGCCCTAGATCTCATTAAAATTAAGGGGTCTCATTGGAGCGGCCCCCTATATATATATATATATATATATATATATATATATATTTCCTGCTGGTGGCGAGTTTTTCTTTATTTTTACCAAATACGTCTGTTCGTTAGTTATGTTGATCTGTTCGTAAAATGAATAGATTTGTTCATAATGAATAAAAAGATAATTCTCTATTGAACTCAACCTTAGGGCTGAGAATTTCGGGATCGGGTAATCGGGTACCCGATACCCGACCCGAAAAAATCGGGTATCGGGTACCCTATACCCGAAAAATTCGGGTTCGGGGTCGGGATCGGGTATTTAGGGTGTTAGAAAATCGGGTATCGGGTATACCCCCGAAATACCCGAATTAAATTCCCAAGTTCCCATTTAATTTTGAATTGATTTATGCTACCTACACCAGAACGGGCCCTTCCCATTTTCCCAAATCCCAATCCCAGCCGGGCCCTTCCCATTTTCCCAAATCCCAATCCCGCTCGACCGTCCCCCACATTTCAGATTTCATTCCCGTCTCCGGCGACCCACCCAGCGGCGCCCCTCGCTCGCCCCTCTCAATCCAGAAATCCGGCGACCCTTCTCCAGCGCCTCGCCTCGCCTCGCCTCGGGACCTGCTCGCCTCGCCCCGCCCGCCATTCTCCAGCGGCGCCCCTTCTCACCAGCGGCGCCCCTTCTCGCCCTTCTCGCCCGTCGTCGCCCTGCAGCGCCGCGCCGCCTTCGAGCTCCAACAGCAGTTCTTCTTCTTCTTCTTCTTCAATACAAATTTCCTATGTCAATGACTCAATGTTGAATAATTGAATTTGTTGCTTTGAATAATTGAATTTGGTCCTTGAATTTCACTATGGCAATGTTGAATTTCGCTTGAATTTGCTGATTTGAATTTCGGGTAATTTAGGGTACCCGAATACCCGACTCGGGTATTAGGGTACCCGATTTCAATTTCGGGGTCGGGATCGGGTATAGGGTTTAGGGGATTTTCGGGTTCGAGTACCCGATTTTTTTGGGTAGGGTACCCGAACCCGACCCGATTCCCAGCCCTACTCAACCCTATATATAGAGAAGGGTTCAACAGAGAAGCTAAATATTGTGGAGAACAGAGAATTCGTAAAATAAAAACGAACAGATCTATAATTTTAATGAACAGATCAATGTACCGCATGAACATCAATTTGCCCCAGGTTCGAATCCTGCTGGTGGCGAGTTTTTCTTTATTTTTACCAAATACGTCTGTTCGTTAGTTATGTTGATCTGTTCGTAAAATGAATAGATTTGTTCATAATGAATAAAAAGATAATTCTCTATTGAACTCAACCCTATATATATATATATATAGGGGTGGGCTAGAATAAAAACAGTACTCTTAAGTGTATAAAATATAAACGTTTCTTAATGTACGAATTTTATGTAGAACACGTATGAATTTATCCAACAGAGTTACGAATTGCGAAAAATAAATTTTTGTTACTTTTGGGATTCGAACTCAGGACCACGAATTCATCCAACAATGTTACGAATCAACCGTAGATCTTGATGATCTAAGGGCTGAAAATCATTTATATTTTATACACTTAAGAGTGTTTTTATTCTAGTCATCCCCTATATATATATATATATATATATATATATATATATATATATATATATGGAAGGGCTACCGTGAAAACACTTCTTAAAATAAAAATATAAACGTTTTTCAATGTACGAATTTTATGTAAAACACGTATGAATTCATCAAACAGGGTTACGAATTGTGAAAAATAAATTTTTGCTACTTTTGGTATTCGAACTCAGGACCACGAATTCATCTAATAGGGTTACAAATCAACCGTAGATCTTGATGATCTAAGGGCTGAAAATTATTTATATTTTATATTTTAAGAAGTGTTTTTATTTTAGCCCTCCCCTATATATAGGGGCGCGTGCTCCAGTGAGACCCCCTATTTTTCGTGAGGCACTGAGGACAATGAATAATACGTATAGACTGATGAACAAGGGCCACAAGGCAATATATGCTGATGAATAACGAAATTTAAAAATTGGTAATAAATAAGACATATAAACTGATAAACAAGACAGTATATACCGATGAACAATGCAGTTTATACTGATGAATAACGAAATTTAAAATATTTCGCTCCCTCCAGGATTCGAACCCTGAGAAAAAAAATTCTCCCTCTAGATACAATATCAGCCATAGAATTGATGAAATAAATTGTGACCCGACTTTTTATTAAGGATTATATACTTTTAATTACTGATTTAAGGATTGATTATGGTAATTAGGGTTCAGCATCCATTAATAAAATACGAACTTATATGAATTTGATAATTTATATATGTGATGATTTATTTTTTTATTTTCAATAGATGATGCACTCAAAATATATTTTGAGTCCATTAATTTATTGTGGAGAATTTAACACTGAAGTGTTAAATATGAATCTTTTATCGATTGTTTACTTAAGCCCATGAGTAATTTAATTTATGTTAGAAGCAAGCTCAAATGGATTTTATGCTTCAATAAGAATTAGGCTTATATGTCTTAATGTATTTAAATGAGTTTGGAACCATATAATTAATATATTAATCTCTTAGATATTTTAATGATTAAATTTGAATAATCCTAAGCATGCTGAATCCTAAGCATGCTGAAGAATTTACTACGCATGCTGAAGAAATTCTTCAGTCATACAAAGCTAGCTGAAGTGTTCATACTTGTCAGCTGAAAATTACACGATCCTCATCCATCCAAACCACCCAATTTTTCTTTAAAACCACAGCCACTTTCACCATTCTCACACCACCATTTTCAACTACTGCAGCCCATTTTCAAACAGCAAGATTCACGGTAATAGTGCTGATGTTTACTACTATCATTTTCAATATTTCTTCACAGCACATATCTAACTTATGATGTATACCAGATTTCGCAGAAATACAAATCAAATTCCAATATTGAAGGTTTTACATCCTTCATTCTATGCCTACTTCACGGTTTCAACCCACACACACAATTGCTTAGTAATTCTTATATGCGTGTATACTTTTTCTTTGAAACCTATTACAGATATACATGCAAGGATACAATGATTTGCTTAAATTACAGACTTTTAAAGAAAATACAAAGAGTATACAGTTTAGTAATTGAATTTGTGCAAATTTCTCTATGTCTTTTTGAACTGAATAAGAGCTTGAACCCCTGTTTTATGTGTGAGTGATGGGATCAGAGGGAGCCGGCAGCCGCGGTGGCTCGTCGCCGGCGATGGAGCGGCGACGGTGAACCTGCCGTTGCCTCCGATCTGCCACGAATCAAAGGGGAAGAAGAGAGGGTTTTTAGCTTAAAGTTTAAAAAGGAAAGAAGGGGAAAATGATAGAAGATAGGGTTTACCTGGTTGTCGGCGGTCGACGGCTCCTGGCCGTGAGCCCACCGGCGAGGACGACGGAGGCAGCGGCGGCGGCGCACCGTTTTAGACGGCGGCGTGCGTCCTGTTTCCAGCAGATATGAGAGAGAGGGCTGTGAGATAGAGAGAGGCACGGCACGGCGGCTCTGCCACTGCTGCCGGGCCGAGAACGGCCGGGAAAAGATGGCAACCGGCGAGAGCCGTGTTCTGCCATGGCGGAGGCGGAGGCGTACAGCAGTTCCAGCGAGAGAGAATAGAGATAGAGAGTGAGACCGAGGGAGTAAGAAGGGAGGGGAGGAGGCGACGGCGAGGCGGCGCGCCGGAGGCGGCGCCGCCCTCAGCCGAACAAAGAGTGAGAGCAGAGAGAGGGCAGAGGCGCCGAGAGTGAGAGAAGAGAGGAGTGTGTGTGTGGCTGCGTGTTATGTGTGTTGTGTGTGTGCTGAATGTGTTTTAGTGTGTGAGACTTTAGGGTTACAAGGGTGATGGGCTTTGGGCCCTTCTATGATTTAATTACTTTGGGCCTAAATTTATTTAAGTGCTGGGTTCGGCCCTTTTGCTAATAAAATCTGATAGGCTTTTGATTTAAAGAACTTGGGCTTCTTTATTTAAATGTTTAGGCTCTTGGTTAATAAAATTGATTGGATCTAATTTATCTAATTAATTTGGGCTTATATCCATTTAAATTATTTGAGCTCTTAATTATTAATTTAATTTGAGTTTGATTAATTTAATTACATATGAACCTTTAAATTAATTATTTAAATGGAGTTCATTTATTTCAAGTATTTTTATAAGTGAATTTTAAAATAAAATATTTTGAGTTAAACTCTTATTTAATTTAATTATTTTCAAATGACTTATTAATATGGATTATTTGAAAATGATTAAATTATTTTAAGTATGAGAAAGAATGATCTATGATGATTTAATTTGTCTATGTGATATTATATGAATCGTTTTTAAATGACGGAATATTTGACTTGATGACATAAATAGAACGAGTTATGATTAATGCGCATGTTGATGTTCGAATAAATAGTTTCGAACCTAAATGATAGTTATGTGATAATGTTTTGAGTTTAAGGTTTTGACGAGATAAGATTAATATGGATGCTAGAACCCTAAAATCATTAAAGGAGATAGTTTAGTTTAGAGACCTATCTTCCTTTCTTACACGACTTTCTTCTCGAACTTATCGACTCTTCGTCAATAAAGGTCCAGACGGGAAGTGAAAGCTAAAGAAGGAGGTAACTCTACGCCCCTAGTGGGAACGGAATGAGGTGGGCTTTCTTAAAACACGTATATAGAGATCCCCTGGATACAGGCCTCTTATACGAAATGAAATGAATGACATGATATAACTGTGATATTTCAAATGATGAATGATTATTATGAAATGAAATGTTTATGGAAATGATTAATTGATGAATGGTTCTTATGAAAGGAAAGGAAATGTTTATGAAATGATTGTCCGCCAAAAATGTTTATGTTTTATGTATGTATCCTATCTGTGTTGGTTCGCTAACTATAAAGGAAATCGAATTCGGACCCTACGCTAGACGAAGGTTTGCTAGTAAGGGTTAACGTGTACACTCATGGAGACTGTGTGTCGCTTGCGACCGGTCTTAGCGTCCGTGGAAGGAGGCCTCCTTCCCGGCGTGTAAAAGGAACAGATATGGATCATATAGACCGAAAATGGGATGCGCATCCAACTTTATGAAATGAAAGAAAATGTTTAGTAAGCACATGTCCTTCAAGTAAAACCCTGTGTGTTACTGTTGGCAGTACAATAAATGATATAAAATGTTATATTTCCGGCATATGTTCACTGAGTATTTTTACTCAGCCCTGCATGTTGTTTTCCCTAATGTGCAGGTTGAGCGGGTGATGGAATGGAGTGGAGTTGAGCGGATGTACCTTTTGACGTAGAATAGTAATGTAACCTTGAGTATACATCTTCATATGTATAACTCACACGTATTTCCGCTGCAAGATACTCTGATTATGCTAATGTTTTATATTAAGTATGATACTCTTTTGTTGGGTAATCCACTTCGACGAGCCTTCCCAAACGAACGTCTTATTTTTGTCCAAGTGATCAGTTATGATCCTAGTGTTATATAATAAATGTCTCTTTTCGTAAAATGTTTGATTGTTAAGTAAATGCCCCTTTCTTTCCCCGCTTCTTAATCCCCTTCCCGAGTCATAACCCCGGTTAAGCCATCCTTAGGGATTGCGGGTTGTGACATAAATGCACGAGATCGTATCTCAGGTCTCATTGGAGCGCTCCCCTATATATATATATATAGGGAAGGGCTACCGTGAAAACACTTCTTAAAATAAAAATAAAAATATTTTTCAATGTACGAATTTTATGTAGAATACGTATAAATTCATCCAACAGGGTTACGAATTGTGAAAAATAAATTTTTGCTACCTTTGGGATTCGAACTCACGACCATGAATTCATCCAACAAGGTTACGAATCAACTGTAGATCTTGATGATCTAAAAGCTGAAAATTGTTTATATTTTATATTTTAAGAAGTGTTTTTATTTTAACCCTCCCATATATATATATATATATATATATATCAGCAATACTAGACACGTGGCACGACAAATAGATCAGCAGACTATTTGGTTAAAGGAATCTCATCCATGAATATACCTATTATGGTTCACTCGTGAGAAGCTCAAATTTGTTACATTGTTTTGTTTGAATTCGGCAATCTTCTTGCTTATTTATTGTGTAGCAGAACGTACTTCTTGTATAGCTGGATTAGGGTTTTATGTCTATGATCTAGAATAGTCTTTAGACTAGTACGTAAAGGATGTAAGTCTTCTTCCACATTATTAAAAAACACGAATTCAGAGAATTGGAATATGCAGTTTCAAACCTATACACTATGCCTATTTCTAGCTCTACTGTTTTATCCATTGTTTCTTTCAGATATCAATTAAATTTCCTTCCTATCAGGTTTAAACTTAAGATATAAGTAAAATTATGAATCCAAAATAAATTTCAGTAGCTAAAATTCATTTAGAATTTATATTTAATTTTTTTCTATTTCATATATATATATATATATATATATATATATATATATATATATATATAAAGGGGAGCACTCCAATGAGACCTCCTATTTTTAGTGAGATCTTAGACACGATCTCGTGCGTTTATTTTATTAATCCTATGACTGATATTGTACCTAGAGGGCGAATTTTTGTGTAAGGGTTCAAATCTTGGAGGGAGCGAAATATTTTAAATTTTGTTATTCATCAGTATATACTGCATTGTTCATCAATATATACTACCTTGTTCATCAATATATATGTCTTATTCATTACCAATTTTTTATATTTCATTATTCATCGGTATATACTGCCTTGTTCATCAGTATATATGTCTTATTCATTGTACTCAGTGTCTCACGGAAAATATGGGGTCTCATTGGAGCGCTCCCCTACATATATATAGGGGTTGGTTATAGTGAAAACCACAATTTGAAATGAAAACTGAGAGCAATGCACTAACGTGTAAAGTTACTGCATTGGCCGTGAGATTAACTGCAATCCAAAAAAGTGAAAAAAGTTCCATCTCTCTAAGATTTGAACACTAATATTGCATTCATCCATCGAAATAATACATCCACCATAAACCTTTATAATGGAAAGATTAAAAATGATGCCTCGTTCTCAATGCTCTTGATGGGAGTAAAATGGCTGGATTCTAAGAAGGAGTTGTGGCATAATTTGCAATGCTCTTGATGGGAGTAAGGAGAGGTGTGGACTTATGGAGAGTAAATTGATAAAGTCCATCTCTAAGGATGCCCTTGAGCAAAATAGCTTTGGTTGCTTGGTCCTTAACAACACAAAAATGAGGGTGAAATTCAAAGAACATACCATTATCAAAAGCGAATTGAGAGACACTGAGAAGATTTTTCTTAATCTGAGGAACATGGAGAAGGTTTTTAAGAATAAAATTCTTACATACAGTAGATGAAGCAAGAGTAGAATCACCAACATGAGAAATATTGACAAGAGCACCATTACCCATTTACAATTTCTTACCACCATGGTAGTCACTGGCATAATAAAAAGTGTTGTAATCATGAGACACATGATTAGTAGCACCTGGGTCTGGATACCAAGTAGAATTTCTTCCATTATCAGACCATTGTTCAGAGGTAGTTGAAGGAGAAAGAACTTGAGCAAGATTCAGACCAGGTTGAGGAGGAAAACCATTCTGTTGAAACTGAGGCTGTAAACTTCCTTCAGCAGGAGAAGATGCTTTCATGGTATTGTTTCTTTGAAATCCAGGAGTGAAATGAGGCTCAAACATATGCCAACATCGATCTGCAGTGTGACCAGGTATGCCACAGACTTGGTATATTGGCTTGTTGTTGCCATATCTTCCACCTCTTCCACCTCTATTGTTGCCTCTTCCTCTGCCTCCAAAAGATCTAGCATAACCACCTCTAGAGTTGTTGTTGCCTTGATAATTCTTGCCTCTGCCTCCTGGATTGGCAGCAATATGATTCTGATTTCCTCATTGAACCAGATTAGCTGAAGGTTGAGAGCCTTCAGTGCTTATGACTTGAGTTTTGGCTGTTTCAATCCTATTTTCAAAGCTCAAGAGTAGAAAGCTACATGTCCCAGTGACCAAACCTCAAGCTTAGAGGTAACGGTGACCATTACTGAAACACATTCAGGACCAAGACCTGCGAGAGTGTGCATAATTTGGTCATATTCAGAAACTCTGTAACCGGCAGATCCAAGAAGGTCGCAGCAAGTCTTTATCTTGTTGAGGTAGTCTCTCATGCTGAGGGAGTCCTTCTTTAGAGTTTGAAGCTGGAGTTTGTACTGCATCACCTTGGCATTTAACTGGTTCGAGTAGTTGAGCAAGAGAGCTTCCCAGATCTCTTTACTTGTGTTGAGACCAACAACAAGAATCATAGTGCTTTCAGTAAGAGATGATTGAATCCATGCAGATAGAAGCTGGTCTTGGCACATCCAGCTAATATACTCTGAGTTAGGCAGAAGCTCACCATTCTCACTTGTTGTGGTGGCTTGAGGAGGGTCTCGGAGAAAATATTTCTCTAAACCGAAACCTCTAAAGTTAGCCATAATTTGCTGTTTCCAAATGAGAAAATTATTCTCATTTAACTTGACTGATATTTGATTATTTTGAGGTATGATAGGAATCAATGCAGTGGCAGGGTCTGCATGCAATGATAAAAACAAAATAAGAAAAAGGAAAATAAGGAAGATAGTAGAGGTGAAAGTGACAGGTCCTAGATGACCTACTCTGATACCATGAAAGAAACAATGGATAAAACAGTAGAGCTAGAAATAGGCATAGTGTATAGGTTTGAAACGGCATATTCCAATTCTCTGAATTCGTGTTTTTTAATAATGTGGAAGAAGACTTACATCCTTTATATACTAGTCTAAAGACTATTCTAGATCATAGACATAAAACCCTAATTCAGCTATACAAGAAGTACGTTCTGCTACACAATAAATAAAGCAAGAAGACTGCCGAATGCAAACAAAACAATGTAACAAACTTGAGCTTCTCACGAGTGAACCATTATAGGTATATTCTTGGATGAGATTCCTTTAACCAAATAGTCTGCTGATCATGCCCACGTGTCTGGTATTGCTGAGGTGGAATGACAGCATGGAAAGCTTGATGATCAGCATGAACAACATGTGAAGAAGGTTGAGCAATATTTCTAACAATACCTTAAGTTTAAATTTAATAGGAAGGAAACTTACATTTTTTTGGGTTAAAATTAATCATATTTCATGGAGAATTCAGGATTTACTTCCAACTTGTAATTTATACTATAATTCAAAGTTAATTTGTACACTATATATATCCGAATGCAAAGAAGGCATGCCGTATGCCTCATTTAGCTGACAAAAAAAGAAAGAAAGAAAGAGGCAGATATGCCTCATTTTGAAATTAACTATTTATGTAAGTACTGCTTTAAGTTGACGTTGGGAAAAAGCCATAACCGACATGAGAAGAGGGTGCATGCCGCCACAAAAATAGATAGGAAGGAAGACGCGGCCGATTTTATTTACACAAAGGTCCATGCGTTATTGGAAACAAGATTACACATGCATCTGCATGCATACTTTATTCTTTTGGATTTTCTTGAAATCTATAATACTAATATATTGATTTCATCGAATAATTTCACGGTTTGAAATCTGAAACCAAGCCCGTGACACTAAATCATACCCACTAAAGTAATCATACTAGTTTAGAATTATATGACAGAAATTAATTATTTAATTAGAGCAGCCGCTATATATTATTCATTGCATATAATTACACATTTTTTGTTTTTCTTATTTCAAGAACGAACATGTCAAGAATTAATGTACACATCCCATGTGATTCCGCAAATAAATATCCAACAAAATCATTCACGGCCACGCGCGGGGATGGGAATTCCAGAGTGGTTAACCCTGTCGTACAAAAACGAAATTGTTATACATTATCATTCTTCTTCTTCCGTCCACGATAAATATAATATGAGTTTAAAAAATATATTTTAAAAACATAAAATAAAGAAATAGAAGAAATTAACAAAATTTTTTTTACGTATATCAATCGGGCGGAAAAATAAGGACGGAAACGAGACCGATCAATAATTAACGACATCTCTTGGATATTATCTCGACATATTCTAAGGTTATGAATGTATGATATTGTATATTGAAATAGAGTTTAAATGAATTAATAAGTATTAAATATATCAATAATACGAGTGTTCTATACTGGTGACCACTCAAAAAGAACTTCAAGGTTAAGCGTGCTTGACTTAGAGCACAACTAAGATGGGTAACCAACTGGGAAGTTCGTCTAACGTATGCACTACTGTATAAATATGGAAATACTTGTGGGGTATAAATAAATAAATAAAATCGCCGCCGCTAATCACCGACGGCAACTCGCCGCCGGTGATCTCAATACCGACGGTCGCCCTATGTTTACCGTCGGCAAATGCCGCTAGTCTTCTCAGTTTTTTTTGTAGTGTCTAAAGTTTAAATTTCCATAAAATTCGTCTGAAGGCTAAAAATGTCAAAATATATTTTAGTTAATATTGGTAATTTACTAAAATGTCTTATTATGTTTATACATAGTATGTATGAATAGATTTATCCATATTTAAATAATTTCCACCAACCTACTTTATCCACTTTCTATACTTTTTTTTTAATTTCTGTGCCAAAAGTAATGAGACATTTATAATGTCCCGGTGAGAGCTAGATATATATTAATATTCCATGTAGCTAAAATATATATAAAATATTATCATGTGAGAGTTAGATTTACTACATGTACATGTTCTAAAGTTCTATACAATTCTTCTAATAAGATAATCAAGAACATGGTAAGGAAAAATTGGAGTTGCAATGCATATTTACTTATAGTTAATTTAAGGTTTACATCGGATTTTGATCACATAAATATGCATGCTGCATGTTGATTATATATTATATATATATTAAATTCACTTCGAAATTGAAAAGAAGAAAAATAGTATTCCGATCCTTATACAGTCTTCCCCTCTCAAAGCCTCATTCAAGATTTTATACGCATGTTGACTTTAACTTTTTTTTTTTGATCAGAAAGGGTAATCAATTAAAAGATCAGGTATCAGAAGTACCAAGGAAAAAGATACAGGAGAACCAAAACAAAAGAAAAGAAAAGTTAACCAACAACAGACACTCTCAAAGATTGACTGCCTCGAACCAACTCCTAAACTCTGAGGATGGGATCGGCGTATTGTATATCATCTTCCAGCCCCACAACCTCGATTTGATCTTGGCATGCTGAACTAAGATTAAAATAAATTTTTTAAAGTGAACGAGTAAAACCTAAGCCACCATATTCCCTCATCCACTACAAAAAAACGCGTAAATACCGACGAAAATTATCGACGGCGGCGCCGCTGCAGGCAATTACCGACGGCACGGCGGCGGCAAAAAAGGCGACCCGCCTTTTGACTATTACCGGCGCATTACCGACGGCAAACGGGCCGCCGCTAATTAGCGGCGGTTACGCCGTCGCTAATTTAAATATATATTAATATCAATATATATTATTTATTACCGACGGCAATTGCCGTCGGTATTTACCGGCGGCAACCGGCTGCCGCTAATCACCACCGCCGGTGACATCCGGCGATAGCACCACCGCCGTCCGACCAAAATTACCGACGGCATTTTTCCGCCGCTAATTACCGACGGCAAATGCTAATTACCGACGGCATTTGCCGTCGGTAATTAATTTTATTTTTTTTTATTTTTATTTTTTTTTTCATTTTTTTTTCATTTATCATCTAATAAATTGATCAAAGATAAAAATACAAAAACATTAAAATCAAATATATATTGAAATACAAGTGAAAATTTAAACATCAATCATCACTAATCCAAGATTATTACTAAGAATTCAAGATTCTTAGTAAGAATAAGAATCTTATAATTATAACTTAAGAATGTTAATTTGATTAGTGATTCACTCATCAATCATCACTAATCCAAGATTATTACTAAGAATTCAAGATTCTTAGTAAGAATCTTATAATTATAACTTAAGAATGTTAATTTGATTAGTGATTCACTAATCAATCATCACTAATCCAAGATTATTACTAAGAATTCAAGATTCTTAGTAAGAATCTTATAATTATAACTTAAGAATGTTAATTTGATTAGTGATTCACTCATCAATCATCACTACTCTAATATTATTGCTAAGCATTCAAAATTGTTAATGAGAATCTTATAATTATAACTTAAGAATGTTAATTTGATTAGTGATTCACTCATCAATCATCACTAATCCAAGATTATTACTAAGAATTCAAGATTCTTAGTAAGAATCTTATAATTATAACTTAAGAATGTTAATTTGATTAGTGATTCACTCATCAATCATCACTAATCCAAGATTATTACTAAGAATTCAAGATTCTTAGTAAGAATCTTATAATTATAACTTAAGAATGTTAATTTGATTAGTGATTCACTAATCCAAGATTATTACTAAGAATTCAAGATTCTTAGTAAGAATCTTATAATTATAACTTAAGAATGTTAATTTGATTAGTGATTCACTCATCAATCATCACTACTCTAATATTATTGCTAAGCATTCAAAATTGTTAATGAGAATCTTATAATTATAACTTAAGAATGTTAATTTGATTAGTGATTCACTCATCAATCATCACTAATCCAAGATTATTACTAAGAATTCAAGATTCTTAGTAAGAATCTTATAATTATAACTTAAGAATGTTAATTTGATTAGTGATTCACTCATCAATCATCACTAATCCAAGATTATTACTAAGAATTCAAGATTCTTAGTAAGAATCTTATAATTATAACTTAAGAATGTTAATTTGATTAGTGATTCACTCTTCAATCATCACTAATCCAAGATTATTACTAAGAATTCAAGATTCTTAGTAAGAATCTTATAATTATAACTTAAGAATGTTAATTTGATTAGTGATTCACTCATCAATCATCTGCTGAAATAGAAATTTTATTAGAAAGGAAAAAAAGAAAGACAAGAGTCAAAACAAAAGCAATCTTAAACACCCGCGAGAAACAACGGGTAAACGAAAACAAACACCCAAACTATGAGAAAATATTTAGAGATTCATCCTCATCCAAAGAGTCGTCGTCGTCCAACATATCTCCCCATCTTTTAGAAACCACCGCCGACATAGCTCGAGCAGCGTCGGAAGAAGAATGAATCACAAAATTTTGTAGAATCGCACCTCCATCCTGAGCATGTTGGACTTTATTCAAGAACTCCACTGGCACAATATGTGCTCCTGCGCCCTGCAAAACGGCACCATCCGCACGACTCTTACTCATATCCATATCATTCTTGATTATACGCCGGAGCCGGTGCTTTATAGAGGAATCGGAAACCCTCCCCTTCTTGGTAGAACCCTTTGGACGCCCACGGCCGCGAGGTATGGGTGAATCCTCCAGCATCGCCTTTCCTGGCATCACCGCCAAAGCTAGATCCGATTGCGGGACCTGAAGCATAGTCTCCGCAGAGGAAGACGACCCAAGTTGGGCCTCAGGGATCTTACTAAGAATTCAAGATTCTTAGTAAGAATCTTATAATTATAACTTAAGAATGTTAATTTGATTAGTGATTCACTCATCAATCATCATTAATCCAAGATTATTACTAAGAATTCAAGATTCTTAGTAAGAATCTTATAATTATAACTTAAGAATGTTAATTTGATTAGTGATTCACTCATCAATCATCACTAATCCAAGATTATTACTAAGAATTCAAGATTCTTAGTAAGAATCTTATAATTATAACTTAAGAATGTTAATTTGATTAGTGATTCACTCATCAATCATCACTAATCCAAGATTATTACTAAGAATTCAAGATTCTTAGTAAGAATCTTATAATTATAACTTAAGAATGTTAATTTGATTAGTGATTCACTCATCAATCATCACTAATCCAAGATTATTACTAAGAATTCAAGATTCTTAGTAAGAATCTTATAATTATAACTTAAGAATGTTAATTTGATTAGTGATTCACTCATCAATCATCACTAATTCAAGATTATTACTAAGAATTCAAGATTCTTAGTAAGAATCTTATAATTATAACTTAAGAATGTTAATTTGATTAGTGATTCACTCATCAATCATCACTAATCCAAGATTATTACTAAGAATTCAAGATTCTTAGTAAGAATCTTATAATTATAACTTAAGAATGTTAATTTGATTAGTGATTCACTCATCAATCATCACTAATCCAAGATTATTGCTAAGAATTCAAGATTCTTAGTAAGAATCTTATAATTATAACTTAAGAATGTTAATTTGATTAGTGATTCACTCATCAATCATCAGTAATCCAAGATTATTGCTAAGAATTCAAGATTCTTAGTAAGAATCTTATAATTATAACTTAAGAATGTTAATTTGATTAGTGATTCACTCATCAATGATCACTAATCCAAGATTATTACTAAGAATTCAAGATTCTTAGTAAGAATCTTATAATTATAACTTAAGAATGTTAATTTGATTAGTGATTCACTCATCAATCATCACTAATCCAAGATTATTACTAAGAATTCAAGATTCTTAGTAAGAATCTTATAATTATAACTTAATAATGTTAATTTGATTAGTGATTCACTCATCAATTATCACTAATCCAAGATTATTACTAAGAATTCAAGATTCTTAGTAAGAATCTTATAATTATAACTTAAGAATGTTAATTTGATTAGTGATTCACTCATCAATCATCACTAATCCAAGATTATTACTAAGAATTCAAGATTCTTAGTAAGAATCTTATAATTATAACTTAATAATGTTA
The DNA here is from genome assembly GCF_028751815.1 of Salvia miltiorrhiza. NCBI lineage: Eukaryota > Viridiplantae > Streptophyta > Magnoliopsida > Lamiales > Lamiaceae > Salvia > Salvia miltiorrhiza. The sequence goes on from NC_080387.1 coordinate 41,198,693, forward strand.
ATTTGATTAGTGATTCACTCATCAATTATCACTAATCCAAGATTATTACTAAGAATTCAAGATTCTTAGTAAGAATCTTATAATTATAACTTAAGAATGTTAATTTGATTAGTTATTCACTCATCAATCATCACTACTCTAATATTATTGCTAAGAATTCAAGATTCTTAGTAAGAATCTTATAATTATAACTTAATAATGTTAATTTGATTAGTGATTCACTCATCAATCATCACTAATCCAAGATTATTACTAAGAATTCAAGATTCTTAGTAAGAATCTTATAATTATAACTTAAGAATGTTAATTTGATTAGTGATTCACTCATCAATCATCACTACTCTAATATTATTACTAAGAATTCAAGATTCTTAGTAAGAATTTTATAATTATAACTTAAGAATGTTAATTTGATTAGTGATTCACTCATCAATCATCACTACTCTAATATTATTGTTAAGCATTCAAAATTGTTAGTGAGAAACTTATAATTATAACTTAATAATGTTAATTTGATTAGTGATTCACTCATCAATCAACACTAAGGTTATGAATGGTGTATAAACTAGATTGATAAAAAAAAAATCGAAAATTAATAATAAATTAATTAATAAATATTTTTCCGACATAAAAATAAGAACGGAAACGAGCCCAATCCGTAATTAACAATATTTTTTGTATATCATCTCGACATATTCTAAGGTTATGAATATATATGATATTGTATATTGAAGTAGACTTTAAATGAATTAATAGATACTATATATATCAATAATACGAGTGTTCTGTACTGGTGACCATTCGAAAAGAACTTCAAGGTTAAGCGTGCTTGACTTAGAGCACAACTAAGATGGGTGACCGACTGGGAAGTTCGTCTAAATTATGCAATACTGTATAAATACCGAAATAAATTGTGGATATACAATAAAATAAATAAATAAATAAATAAAATAAATAAATAAAAAAAATAAAATAAAAAAAATAAATTAAAAAATATTACCGAGGGCAAATGCCGTCGGTAATTACCGACGGCATTTTGCCCTCGGTAATACCTTGAACAACTCCGGCGTGTGCGCCACCACCGTCCGGTGGAAATTACCGACGGTGATCTCGCCGCCTCTAATTACCGACGACATTTGCCGTCGGTAATTTTCCGGCAACTCTCCGCCGTTCAACGGCGGTATTTAACGGCGAAAATGCCGGCGGCTTCGCCGCCGTTAATTGCCGGCGGCGGTCGATCGCCGTCGGTAATGGCGTTACCGACGAGCCGGTTAGCGACGGCGAGTTGCCGCCGGTAACGCCGCCGGTAGCCTTTATCACCCGCGGCCGTGTCTTATTACCGACGGCAAAATGCCGTCGGTAATCGTGCGTTTTTTTGAAGTGATCACCCTTCGTGTGTTTGTTAAAAGAAAAAGAAAAATCCCTAAGCCACCATACTCGATCCCACACAACATTATATATACGTTAGATAATATACTGTCTAACACTGATTTACCTCTTTGATAAGTTTAAGTCAATTAATCTACCTAAACTGAACGTTAACTCCTCGATCATGATTAATTGCAATTAGCTGAGGCCAATCTTCAGCTAGCTGAAGCCTAAGACTTAATTCAGACAACAAACCACAAACGATTTGAATTAGGTATATTCCGCAAGTATATTAATCGTACGCGCATGTGCCGTTCGTAGTGTGCATGTCTTAATAGAAGACAATATTTTAGGCATATTTAATCTGTCACTAATTCATACATTTTCCATAAGAGAATATGCACTCATGTAGACACATTGAGCAATGAAACTCAATTTTTGACCACCCATCTGAAAAACACAAATTATGACTAATTTTTACAATTTTGATCCAAAATAGCCTTGTCCGCGCGCCCCTTCTCTCCTTCGCTCACTACCCCGCGCTGTGCGACAATTGGCACTAATTATGCTAAGTGTACCTAATTAATGGCATAATTGGCACTAATAATGTCGTTTGTACCAACTGCCAGCAGCCGCGCCTTTCTCCACGGCCGCGCCCTTTCTCTTGGCATAATTGACATGAATTGTGAAAAATGTACCTAATGAATGACACAATTGGCACTAATAGTGCCATTTGTACCAACTGCCAACGACCGCGGGAAAGTCAGCGATCACGCCTCTCTCCGCGGCCGCGCCCTTTCTCTTGGCACAATTGGCACTAATTGTACCAAGTGTACCTAATGAATGACACAATTGACACTAATAGTGTCATTTATGCCATCATAACCCACAAGCCCAACCCGAATCCAACCCGCGCACGTAACCCTAACCTAGTCCTCCTAATTAAAGACAAAATAGTCCTAAAATGTAAAAAATTGTCAAAAGTTATATTTTTTAGATGAGTGACCAAATATTAAGTTTCATTGCTCAATATGACTATCTCACAAGTTTGTCTCTTTCCATAATTAACAATCACTGTTCACTTATTTCAATAAAAAAAAGTTTTAAGACACATCAATTAAGAAAGCGAAGCGAAGCGGACTACATTCATCTTGTGACAACCCAAAAAAGAATAGAGTACTAATTTTGTGACAACTTATTAAACTGTCTAATTATTTCGTATTTTTATTAATCAATGAGCCAATTTTAGTTTGACTAAGGGAAAAGATTGTAACTCCATAACAGCCCTCGTTCCAAATTATAAAGTCACATGCATAGCCTTATCTGCCAATTCGCAGAAGTTCAACCTTGTCTTTCTATATTCAACAAAACGAATAAATAGCAAGTGACCAATGTGTTAATCGATTTAGCGATATGATAATGCGACAAGAGATGTGACTTGATATACTATATATTAGATCGTTACAGCAAAAATTCTAACATAATAATAGTAATAAATGTTCACTCCACACCAGCTTATCAGTTATGCTTATGCATGCACTGTCACAAATCAGTTGTGATAATTTAATTATTAACACCTAGCAAGATTGTTTCTCACTGAGTGATTACCCATGCATGCATATACTACAAACACTGATCAGTGCAAACCGATAACTTTTACAATTATATATTACACAAAATTCCGTAACAAATATTATTGTTTTTTCTTCTAGTGTCGCCTCAACCACATGGCTCCTCACAAATTATTACACAAAAAAGTTCAATAATACCCACATTTTCCCCCTATAAAATCCCCAAAATCATATCACAATTTTCTCACCACGCAGCTCTGAAGCAAAGCACACACTACCTTCATTTCTTCACACACACACACACACACTCATTCAAACCCTCTCTCCAAATGGCTTCAAGAGCTGCCATTTTTCTTGTGTTGAACATTCTCTTCTTCACATTAGTGAGCTCGAACAATGTCCCATGCCCTCCCTCGACTTCAACCCCTACCCCAAAACCTTCGTCACCGGCCCACCACGGCCACGGCCACAAGCCGTCGAAAGGGAAGTGCCCCAAAGACACCCTAAAACTGGGAGTGTGCGCCAACTTGCTGAATGACTTGGTGCACCTTGTGGTGGGAACCCCTCCCAAGAGCCCATGCTGCACCCTAATTGGGGGCTTGGCCGATCTCGAGGCGGCCGTGTGCCTCTGCACCGCCATCAAGGCCAATGTGCTGGGCATCAACCTCAACGTGCCCATCTCCCTCAGCTTGCTCTTGAACTACTGCGGCAAGAAGGTTCCCTCTGGCTTCCAATGCGCCTAATAAGCCCGATTTGATCAATTCATGTCTTGATATTGTGTGTTATGTCGATTCCTTGTGTTATTTGTTTTGTTCATTTTATATCTTTGGTGGCTTCTCGCCTTCTGTCATTTGAATGGTTACCTACTCAAGCACCATCTTAACATTAATGAAATGGATGATTTTGATTATGATACTTGATGATGCACAATACTTAAGAATGTTGTTGACTTGGTATTAACACTTATTTTTACTGTTGTGTCACCAAGTCCCACTATTTTATCTGTTAGTATTTTATTTTTTAAATAGAAATAAAATTTATTACAAAATTAAATTAAAGCATACAAAATTAAAATTGAAAAAAATATTAAAGAAAATTTAAAAAATGGAAAGTGGAACACCAAGTACATTAAATCACAAATGTAATTTATGATGGAGGAACCTTTGTCCCATAGTTTATTAATGTTTCTCAACGTGTTCCACTATTAGTTTCAGTATATTTTATACTCCCTCCGGCCACGATAAGTGTGGTGTGGATGAGAGGCCATGAGTTTTAAGAAAATATTGGAAGATATGTATAATGTGAATAAGGATGTTATGTTAGATACCTTATGCGAGCACCGCTCACGTTTAGCCCTCATTACCGTTATCTTTTTTGTTTTGTACATTTATTTTTATTCTAATGATTCATAATTTTTAATTGAGATCATTAATTTTATAAATTACATAAAAATATCAAAGTTCAATTTGTTCATATTCCCTTAATTTTAAATAAGTAATAAAAAGAATAATCAGACTTTATAAAATTAATTATCACAATAACAATTTATTAAGTATTAGAATAGAAATAAATGTACAAAATAAAAATGATAATATTGCTAACAAGGGCTAAATATGAGTCACATTGCATAACATTTCTGATCAGAGTAATAAAATTTAAACACTTTTTGTTGCATTTAGACAGAGTCAAATGGGTTTTTAGGACAGCAACTTAGGTTGATTTGGAAATTAGGACAATAACTTTTGGACTTGTAAAAATAGGACACTAATTAATAAGTGTTGCCCCGCAGGACATTTCTCAGCCAATTATCGAATTTTCGAACTTTTCCGCATGGACCAAGCACATAACATCTTATCTGGAGCCGTAAAAATAACGTGCTTGCCACATAATCAACCCATTTGTGCGGGTTGTCATGTGCTTGGTCCGTGTAAAAAAGTCCCAAAATTCAATAATTGGCCCATAAATGTCTTGCGGGTGCAACGCTTATTAATTAGTGTTCTATTTTTACAAGTCCGAAAGTTATTGTCCTAATTTCCAAATCAACCTAAGTTATTGTTCTAAAAAACTCTCTGACTAAATTTAGACATATACTGTAACATGCATTTATTTATATATGATTACACTTTGCTACATCTAAAACTTTTAGTATAAGTATATTTTTATTGCATGAGCCTTAAAAAATATTTTTATTATATATAGGTGTCGCAATTAATATTATATTTTGTTACATAGAAAAATGTAACTAAATTTTTATAATGCAACAATTTTGGTTACATCTACTAATATATAAATAAACTGTAAATCATAATGCAACATTTTTTGTTACATCTACATGATTTGGTTTGATTCATATTTTTAAAATATCAAATTTAAACTGTAAATCACAATTTTTAAAAATTAAACCAAACCATATTATATATTTGAATCGTAATTCTAAACCAAATCGCACAAAATCTAATTTGATGAGATTTAATTTTGTCACGACCGGCCTTAACTAAGGATAGCTAATCCGGGAAATCGTGACTAGGGAAGGGATTTAAGAAGCGGGGTTAGAAAGGGGCACATTTGACTCATTTACAACTCGATTATAGACATTTATATCTAGCATTAATTCTTGAAATAAAATTTAAGACATTGAAAGATTGACGCATATAGTTAAAAAGGATACTCGATGAACCCGAGTAAGCGTTAAATATTTCTTGAAGAGTAATTGACATAATTATAGACTTGACTAAAACATAATCAGTGTTTGCAGCGGAAGGCAAGACTGAGATACATGTATGCAGACACATATCCTTTCTGAGCCTATTCTAAGTTCGACAAAAGCTCCACTCAGCAACACTTCATCGTTCATCACAGCTCAACCTGCACATTCATAAACATATGCAGGGCTAAGTACAAAAGTACTTAGTGGGCAGTTGCCAAAAACTAAATTATAAGCTTAACATTTTATCATCAAACCACAGCATCATATAAGCGACATGAATCTTCTTTCAAGTTCTTTGCATACTATCATTTTCAAATTCATAAATAGCGTAAGTGCATTCCTCATCATCAAAAGTCCTATTAAGAAGCATCGTGTCGTGAGGAAGATCCTCAACGAACACAGGCATCGCGCCGTGAGGGAGGCCTCCCTCAGCGGACACGGCATCGTACTGTTGAGGGAGGCCTCCCCCAACAAACGCTAGCATCGTACCGTTGAGGGAGGCCTCCCTCAACGGACGTTTGACCGGCCAACCCTCTCATTGACTCACGGTCGCGTTGCATATATAAATATATATCCTGACAAGATAGCTATCCGCTCAGGAATCGATTTCGTTAACATCATCACATAAGCATTAGATAATAAGCATAAAGCATTAAAGCGTAACTCACATAGGCGTTAAATAATAAGCGTAAAGCATTAAAGCGTAACAAAGCGTGAACCACATAGGCGCGTAACAAAGCGTAACTCACTTAAGCGTAAATCACTTAAAAGCGTAACAAAGCATAAATAATAAATAATAAAAATTTAAGTCGTAATTAAGCGTAAATAGCATAGCGTATATTATTAAAGCGTGACAAGCGTAGATAATAAAGAGAAATAAAGTTTTAACTCATTTAAGCATAATAAAGTAAATAGCATAGTGTAAATTATTAAAGCGTAACAAAGCATAAATTACATAGGCGTAAATAGTATAAACAGCATAGCGTAAATCATTTAGCGTGAAGCATAATAAAGCTTAACTCATTTAGGCATAATAAAGCATAAAACTTGCATAGTTCTTTAATAGCATTTTATCTTACGCGTAAGAAATTGCCCACCTGATAGCAAAGCTTTTCTAAAGTACTGTGACTCCTTGAGTAGTCCTTACTCTCGCGCTTGACCTTAGTAATGAGAATATAAAATAAGACATTGTTCGAGAAAAATTCTCAATTTAATGAGAATGCGTAATTTAACTATGCATAACTCTCTTATTCAGGAATTATATTTCTAAAATAATAATCCAAGAATTTCTATTAATAACCTGCACTATAGGATCAATTAATAACATAAACTCGGCTTATGAGATCATATTAATAATCTTAATTAATTCACTCATCTTTGGGTATGCTAACCCACTTACTAATTAATAATCATCATTCTAAATTAATCCGTAATTAGAACTAGCTAAATCCAATTAATAGATTAATCTAGACTAGTCTTTAATTGGGCTAAATAATAAGGCAGCCTAATGATTAATTGGGAGCAATATAAGGCAACCCAATAAAAGAAATTGGACCAAATAAAAAAAAACCATCGCAATTCATTCTTCTTAAAATATGCCTGGGCTCTCATTCAGAAAAGGAATCAGCCTACTCCGATTAACTCTGGTCCAGCTGCTTAGCCTCGTAATAAAATCGGCCCAAGAAATAGCCCAAACTAATTTCCCTTTTTCCTCCAAATCGTGGCTGCGATATCTCTCTCTCTCCTCTCTCAATTATCGGTTTTCTCCCCCTTTTTTTTTATTAAAGCAGAATACTCTCTCTCTCTCTTAATTATCAACCGAGAGCTCCTTCTCCCAGAATCAGTCGAGCTCCTTCTCTGCTCTGACCGGCGTCGGCTGCCGCCGTGCCTAGGTCCGGCGTGGCCGCACCTGCCTCTTCCTCCTTATCCTCTTTCTCTCTCTAATCCCTCCTAAATCAGACTCTCCCTTCGGTTCTCTCTCTCTCGATCTGTATCCAGCCGAAGAATCCGCCGCCGCTGCAACTGGATTCCGGCGAGCACCGTCGATTGGGAGCCATCGCCGCCGTCTGGAGCGGCTGCTGCTTCTCCTGGAGTCGCCGCCGACTGCTGCTGTTCCCCGAAGTCGCGGCCTTCTGCTGTCAAAATTCTGCAGTCGTCGCAGCGAGACCGGTGAGCAGCACCATCATCCTCGCGTCCCTCTGACGCCGGCGTAGTTCTGCAATTCAGTAGGAGCTTAGCCGTCGTCCACTAGAGTTCTTCCTCGTTCTGAATTTGCTGAAGGAAACGAAGAGGAGCCCAAATTCTTCTCTCGATTTGGGTCTCGATCCGCCGCTGCCTCTACTCCGGTGGGTCACCGTTCGTTCTCCTCCATCTCTAGTCGTCTCTCTCACTCTCGACTTAACAGATCGTGGAGCACCAAGGCAAGCTTCTCGCCTGAAACTGTTGCCGCCGTGGTTCTGTAAATCCGGCGACTTACAGTCGTTGTATGTCACCCCAGCCCCATTTCTGGAATCACCGCCGTCGCGGCCCTTCTCCGGCGCGATGGATCGCCGCCGTCATTTCCTCGGCTCGACTGAACAGGTACATCGGTACATCGATCTAGTCCCACTTCCTTTTCCTTCTACTCAAGTTCACTTCTCAAATTTACGTGAAGTCTTGGTTCTATATACTATATATGCAAGGGATTAATGGCGTTGTGGGGTTGCTACTGTGTTAGCATTTAATTTCTAGAGTCCAGTGGGAATCATAAACGCATACGACATTCTACATAACATGGATAAATCTGTATTACTGAAACTTGACTTTGCTAAGTCCATTATGCATATATATCTTAATTTTTTATTCTGACTTTCTAAAACATAAGCATACTTGTTGGTGTGAATCATGTAGCATGAACTAGAGTAAAATGAGATTAGCAATCACCTTGTGTGTTTTGTGCTTGGTTGGCTGCTGTGCTAATGAATTCAGGAGTGAATAAACTGAAACATAATTGTGGATTTTGCTTAATCATTACAGGCTGAACTCAAGAAGAAAATGGAGAAGTTTAAGTTGAGCTTACCTCTTAGGGTCCAGATTGCAGCCGAAATAAACTCTCTATGATTTTTGGTGCATAAAGGAAGGAGGGGGAATCGTAGTTGGTGATTTTCAGGCTACTATGAAGCCCTCAATTTATAGGCAGAGATCAAGAGGTGTGAGCCCGCAAAACTTGAAAAACTATTTACAGCAAAAGTGGAAATTTTGCTGCAACTTTTGACAAAAATGAAAGTGGCTGCCATATTTTTTTGACTAATAGTGGAATTCCATGTGAGACTTTGAAAAGTGGAGTACTCATCATAGGGTGCGTCTGAAAGATCTCCTAGTTGTATCTTAGCATGGTTTCAAATATTAAATTGTGACTTTTGCAGGGAAAAGAGTATGGCCTTAGCAGAGTTAAAGAAAAGGGGCTGCTATGCGTGTACTATCCATATTTTATTTCTTGATTTTGTATACTCTATTGATAGTGTAGGAGCGTAGGGAGTGTGAAAGTTAAAATGATGATTGTAAGTAAATAGAATTGAGGTGACTAATAAAAATCTCTTGCCTTGATTAAATAATCAAGTATTTGTAAAATTAATATTGGGTTCTACTAAATAACGACGCTTTGTTATAACTCTCTACGAATTAAATATCTAATTTAACTCGTTCTTAAATTCGGAATTAGATCACTGACTTCCAAGTAAATAATAGAAATAATATTTCTATCGCATATAAATTAATAACTTGACTTTGCTAAGTCAGTTATTAAACTGGATGACAAATTATTGAATGCTTCAATAATTCAATTGCGATCATATCACGCAATGGCATCAAATTCAGATTTCTGAGCTGAATTAGTTGATAACTAAACTGTAATGACCCGACTTTTTATTAAGGATTATATACTTTTAATTACTGATTTAAGGATTGATTATGGTAATTAGAGTTCAGCATCCATTTATAAAATACGAACTTATATGAAATTGATAATTTATATATGTGATGATTTATTTTTTTTATTTTCAATAGATGATGCACTCAAAATATATTTTGAGTCCATTAATTTATTGTGGAGAATTTAACACTGAAGTGTTAAATATGAATCTTTTATCGATTGTTTACTTAAGCCCATGAGTAATTTATTTTATGTTAGAAGCAAGCTCAAATGGATTTTATGCTTCAATAAGAATTAGGCTTATATGTCTTAATGTATTTAAATGAGTTTGGAACCTTATAATTATATAATAATCTCTTAGATTTTTTTTATTAGAATAATGGCAAGCATGCTGAATCCTAAAGCATGCTGAAGAAATTCTTGCTACGCATGCTGAAGAAATTCTTCAGTCATACATGCAGGCTGAAGGTATTCATACCTGTGAGTTGAAGAATTTCCATCCAAGCCAACCCATTTTTTTTCTTTATAACCTACACCATTTTTCAGCCAATTCCCACCTCTCACATTCATCTACCATCTCTCTCGCAGCCAAGAAACGACACCACATCTTTCATCATTCAAGGTTTATATTTCTAATTTATATATTATCCTTCAATTGTATACATCAATTCCAGAATACCAACACATGCTCATTAACTCAGATTTACATATGCTTTGATAAATGAAGAAAATGAGTAGCAAATTCATAGATTTACAGTTACTAAATATGTACTTGTGAACTGAAGTTACAAGGAAAGAGTTAAAACTTTTATTTGAGCAATTACAGTATATGATTCTCGCACAAAAACCCTTTGTGTTGGCTGTTTGCGTGTGTGAGTCGAGGTCAGGGGGAGGGCAGCCTCGGTGGCTCGTCGTCGCCGGCGGTTGACGGACGGCGACGGAGCCGCGGTTGTCTCCGATCTGCCAAGAAAGGGAAAGAGGAGTTTCAGTTTTTAATTCAAATTTACGAACCTATCGTGAGTGATAAAACGAGAGAGAAAGGATGGTGGATTGTCGGAGCCCTGCGACTCACGGCGACGGCGGCTCCGGGAGAGGCGGCTGCCGGGCTCTTGCTGCCAACAGCAGCGGCCGGCGGCGGCGCTCCTCCAGCGAGCCACTGACCACCGGACGAGCCTGCAGCAACTCCAGATCCGTCGACTCTCGGCGAAGCAGCTGCAGTCGGCGGCAACTCCGTGCAAGCCAACGGCGGCGGGAGCTCCGAGCGAGACGAACGGCTGAAGGCCAGATCCGTCGACTCCCGGCGAAGCAGCAGCAGCTCCAGCGGCTCCCGTCGACCCAAGCGGTGGCCGTGGCGTTGAACGGCGGCGGCGGATCTGCCATGGAGGAGGAGCGGAGGCGACGGAGCGGCGGCGTGGCTGCGCTTGCTGCGCCTTTCCAGCGGCCGAGATTGAGCGAGAGAGATAGAGGAGAAGGCGACGGCGAAGGCGAAGGCGACGGCGAGGCGGCGCGCCGGAGGCGGCGCCGCCCTCAGCCGAGCAGAGAGAGGGTCGGGAGAGAGAGAGGTCCGAGAGATAGAGAGAGAGGTCCGAGAGATAGAGAGAGAGAGAAACTTGTGTGTGTGTTGGGAGGTGTTTGTGTGTGTATATTTAGGTTAGAAAAGGGAGCCGGGTTTGGGCCGGGTTTCAGCCAGGTTTGGGCCGGGTTTGAGCCGGGTTTGGGCCGAAAATATTGGGCTCCCTCTTGGGCCGATTTTATTAATTGTTTGGGCCGAGACTTGGGTCGATTTTAATTAAATTGTTTGGGCCCTTATTTAATTAACAGATGGGCTTCGATTTAAATGTTTGGGCTCGGCCCTTTACAAATAAAATCTGATGGGCTTCTTTTAATTAAAGGATTTGGACCTATTTTAATTTAATTGTTTGGGGCTTATTCAAAGAAAAACATGATAGACTTAATTTATCTAATTAATTTGGGCTTATATCTATTTAAATTATTTGAGCTCTTAATTATTAATTTAAATTGAGCTTGATTAATTTAATTATATATATTGACCTTTAAATTAATTATTTAAATGGAGTTCTTTATTTCAAGTATTTATAAAGGGATTATAAAATAAAATATTTTGAGTTAAACTCTCATTTAAATTAATTCTTTTCAAACGACTTATTAATATGGATTATTTGAAAAGGATTAAATTGTTTTATGTATGAGAAAGCATGATCTATGATGATATAATTTATCTATGTAATATTATAGGTTTTGTTTTTAAATGACGGAATATTTGACTTGATGACATAAATAGAACGAGTTATGATTAATGCGCATGTTGATGTTCGAATAAATAGTTTCGAACCTAAATGATAGTTATGTGATAATGTTTTGAGTCTAAGGTTTTGACGAGATAAGATTAATATTAAAATTTACTAATTACTTTAAGGGTGATGATGGGCTCACTTATTGGGCTTCATGATTTTATTATCTTGGGCCTCATTTGTTGGGCTTTAGAATTTAATTGATGTTGGGCCTAATATTATTAATGCACTGGGCTTCGAATTTGTTCATTTGGGCTCGAATTAAATTCCTTTTGGGCCTAGTTTATTTTATTGGGCCGGAGATTAATTCAATTGGGCTTTGCTTATTTTATTTCCATTGGGCTAATATATATATTGTTTGGACTCTATTATTTTTATAAATGGGCTCTTATTATTTATTTTGATTGGGCTTCTATTAATTGTTAATAATGGATTTATTATTTTTATTAATTGAACTCCTACTATTTTAATTGATTAAGTTCAATGAAATTTATTAGTTAAGACCAATGAGATTTATTAATTTAGGCCCATTATTTAATCCTAATTATTTTAATTAGTGATAAATTTTAAGACTTACTAATTATTAATTAGTAAGTGAATTAGATTATTTTAAGATGAGTAGATTATTAAAGATTTATAATCCGACCTCATAAGACGAGATTTAATTCCTTAAATAGGATTAGCATCTCATAATTTAATTAAAGGAATATGAGTCATGCATAATCATTTCACGCATCCTCATTTATTGAGATTTTTCGAGAATTAGAATCTTATTTTATTTTCTCGGATTAAAGGTCAAGCACCAGAGTTAGAGCTAAACCGTGAGTCTGCTATTCAGGTAGGCTTTCTACGTATAAACTAAAATTATATATTAGAATTGTTAAGACTTTATGCTTATGAATTTAAATGATATTGTCAATGCCTAAATGCTTTATGTTTTATTATTAATTGCCTATCTGATGTTAATCGAATTCGGATTCTGGATGGGACCGCAAATCCCTTCGGAATTAGTGTACACCTGGTGATCGTGAGTCATCTAGCGGGTTGGCCGATCATAGTGTCCGTAGAGGGAGGCCTCCCTCTCGGCACGAGTTACTGATATGGTAATTAATGATATAAAATACCTGCGCGGGTTATTGATGAAAGAAATGATATTATGTTTGGTAAATACGAGTCTTTAAAGGAAAACCCTCGTATCTTACTACTGTTGAAAGGCTTGACAATAAAATATTATGCATGTATGTAAATTTCGGCAAGTGTCCACTAAGTACTCCTGTACTTAGCCCTGCATGTATTTATAAATGTGCAGGTTGAGCAGTGATCGAGGATGTAGTGTGCAAGCGGAGCTTCTGTCAATCTAGGACGAGTACCTCAGAGTAGAGTATATGTCTTCATACATATACTCAAATTATTATTCCGCTGCAAACACTGATTTTACTAAGACATTATGTTATCTGTCAAAACAATATGTACTATTTAATAATGTACTCAAACTCGTTGAGTACCCCTTTGAATAATATTATGTACGGTCCCCTTGTGGCCTTCATTGATTTCTAGATATTTCGATTGATTTCTTTATACAAGTCAAGTCATCAAGAAACCGAATATGCCCCTTTCTAAATCCCGCTCCTAAATTCCCTCCCTTAGTCGCGGTTTTCCCGAATTTGCTATCCTTAGCAAGTGCGGTCGTGACAGAATGGTATCAGAGCATTTCTTTTGCTCTGAGTACTACTCATTCCTTCTAAGTTGAGTCTAGATTAAGTAAGTAAATACACTTTGAACTAGTTGACAAAAGCTTGGCACTACATCTCGTCACGCTCAACGGAGGTTATGGTAAGTACTTTCAAGTTTTAATTAAGTTAATTTCTTGAAATGTATGAAGCATGAATAAGTATGACTATGGTATGAATCACAAGAACTTAGAACTGTTAAGTTATATATGCTCACTCTCACGACGGAACATAGAAGAGAACTTAGGGAGATGCCTTAACTTTTTCTTCATGTTACGATGACATCGACAATGACGGTCGAAATAGAGAAAGAAGAATTACACGAAGGGTCGCATGATGAAACCACGAGCATGAAGATTGAACAGCGTAACGAACGCCAATAGTACGTTGATGACATGGGCATAGCTTAAATATTCGAGTGTTTTTCTACGATGAGATCTCGAATTAGCTTGGCTTTTGAACTTATTGTGTTGAAACTTTTAGTGCTCGTTGCTAGATTTAAGAAAATATCATCATCACATAACAAGCCCTAAGTTCGGGAAACAACGACACTAGAACTATATGATAGTCGAATTGGTAATCTGTGATTAAGTATTAAGAACCTGTATGGCTTGTGTAAATGCTAAATTTAGATGATGAGGTGTTTTTGCACGTTATGGTTATTGAACCAAACTTGTTTTCCGATTTTAGATATTTAGAACCTTATCGCCTTAAGTTACTTGTCGTGTGCTACTTTTGACGATAGAACTTCCTTTGTTAGATGGCGAGGACTGTTTTCACCCGACGACGACCACTGCCCCCATGGGCTAGTCCAGAGGAGGTCGAGCGGTCCTACCGCACCTATGCTCCATGTCACGGGGATAACCTCGGACAGTTCCTCGCAGGTTTTCACAGACACTGGGTCGAGGCGAGTGCACATGGAGTATCAGGGTATGACGGTATCCAGAGGTTGATCTTACTGTTACCTTCCGAGTGGCAGGGATGGGCTAGGCAGATCTCTGCCCACTATATCTTTCGCCGAGAAGATTACCACGACCTCATGGGAGACTTCCCTAGCTTTATTGCGGAGCTTCAGATCTGTTTCACTTTGTGGGGCCGCGCCCCTCTAGGGCCCTACATCCTTCCGGGAGACTACGTACAAGTGGGGACGCCTTTGCCAGCGGAGACACCCGCTACTGCCCCTGAGTCTCCGATGGCCTTGCCACGAGATTCTCCACCACGTGCCTCAGTTCTAGGGCGCCGTGGTAGGCACGATGACGAGACAGGCCCTTCTCGTCCACGGGCTCGTAGGGATTTCCCATCGCCTCCTGACTCAGCAATCCGAGCTACTGCTACTCCACCACCACTGATACCTACGATAGACGCAAGGTTTGAGGCTTCCATGGCAGATGTCGACAGGGTCATGGCCAACATGAGGGAGTTTCTAGATAGGGGTAAATACCCTATGCAGGAGGATGACGGTACAGTACCGTATGGTACGATGAGGAGTACTCATCCCGAGCCCGTGCCACCTCCAGCTCCGATCAAGCCTCGCGCCACGGCCAGGATCAGCACCAGAGACGATCCGATCCGTGAGATTGTGGACGATATCTTCCGCTCAGCCCAGATCATGCAGGAGACAGGCGAGGGCCAGGGAGAGACTCCGTTGCCCAGCTGGGAGCCGGGCGAGGATGAGGAGGAGGACCCCGAGGAGGATGAGGAGGAGGACCCCGAGGAGGATCCAGAAGAGGACCCCCTGGCGTCACCGAGGAACAGTCGTACCGCGACTCAGAGTTCACAAATTTGATAGTTTTAGCTTGTGGATGTACTCCGGAAATGATAATTCGTTCCAATGACTATGTTTTTAATTATGTTGTTTCTAGCTAGCATTAGTACGGAAATGTTGGTCTCTAGGACATTCCGCGAATAAAAACCCTTTTGTGATTGCTTAACTAGTAAGCCGATACATCATAGGGAGTACTAGATAGACTTTACTTACATTTTGGGTTGACGATGTAAAAGCCCTCGATGAGGCAATATTCCATGAGATAAAAATGACCCTAGCATGGGTTTTCTGCGACGATCTCGTATATGTTCTATGTTTCTCTACGGGTTTTATTCTTCACGAGTCAGTTAAGAATATAGTAACTTTGAATAATGTGACTTGTGCATGCAACGGTTCCTGTTATATTTTAGTTTTGGAATTATGATAAGTTAAATTTGACAACAGTTCTTTATTAATTACCTTAGAGACTCCTGTATAGAATGTATTAAAAAGGGTGTTTGTAATTTGCAGAATGCCGCCTAAACGAGGTCGCCCCCCTAGGAGAAACGTTAACAATGATGGAAATCGCGATGAAATACCTGAAGGACGGCGAAACGACAGGGAACCTACCCCACCCCCTCCACCCCCTGCTAGAAGGACTGAAGAACTGTTTCTTCGACAGAATCCGCCCACATTCACTGGGACAGGCGACCCAGCCGAGGCCGAAGCTTGGATACGCGCCTTGGAGCGTATCTTCACTTTCCTACACTGCACGGAAGAGGAGCGACTCTCGTGTATGTCTTTCCAACTAGCCGGATCGGCTGACTTTTGGTGGGAAGCCCGCCGAAAGACTCTGACTCCCGAACAATGGGCAGCATACACTTGGGAAGACTTTAAGACGGGATTATATGATAAGTATATTCCCAAGAGCTACAGAAAGAAGAAGGAGGCTGAGTTTTATAGCCTGAAACAAGGGAAGAAGACGGTGACAGAGTATGACAGAGAGTTCTGCGATCTATCGCGTTATGCTCCGCAACAGGTGGATACTGATGAGAAAATGGCGGAGAAATTTTGTGCCGGTCTGAGGCACGAGATTCGGATGACTCTAGCTAGTCATGGTGGACTCTCATACACTGAGTCTTTGAACAGGGCACTGGACATCGAAGCTGCGATGCCAGTAGAAAGGTTGGCTCCGCCACAGACCTCAGCGCCAGCCAACCCACCTGCACGCCCTTAGAACTTTAAAGGGAAGCGCAACTGGAACGACCATGGAGGAAATGAAAACCAGACTAACAAGAGGCCATGGCAAGGAAATGCGCCGATGAGACAATATCAGCAACAAGGACAAGGGAAGCAACAGGGTCCTGCCCCAGCTGGAGGCAGCCAAAGACAAAATGAAGTTCCCCTTTGTCCAAAATGCCACAAACCACATCGTGGTGTCTGTAAGGCTGGAACTGACAGTTGCTACACGTGTGGCCAGAAGGGTCACTACTCCTCACAATGCCCCAACAAACAGCAGGGCGCGGCAATCAGGGCCACTTATGCCCAGCCCCTGCAAGCAGTTCCAGGGCAACACCAGCCCCGCCAACAACAGCCATACCAGCAGCAATACCAACACCAGCCCCGCCAACAACAACCATACCAGCAGCAATACCAAAACAAGCACCAACAGCGCCAACAGCAACAGAGGCGGCAGCAACCATTGCCGCAGCAGGCGAGAGCCTTTGCTCTCACCCAAAACCAGCCCGAGAAAAACCAAGGAAACCTGGCAGGTATGGGCAAGCTTAAAGGTTTTTCCATAATGATTCTGTTCGATACTGGTGCCTCGCATTCTTTTATATCTGCCCCTTGCGTAGATACCTTAGAAATCGAATCAGAACGAGCTAAGTGTGCCTTAAGAATCACTACACCCTCAGGAGGAAGATCTACCACCACACATGTTTGCTCGAACGTAGAATTTGAAATAGGAGAACTTAAGATGGTAGCGAACAATCTTAATATTCTGCTCATGTGGGACGTAGATATGATCTTAGGAATGGACTGGCTAGCTGAGAATCACGCCACCATCCTTTGTAGTGAACGAAAAATTTCTCTTCGACCACCTGGAAAGGAACCGACGGAATTTCACGGCATAGGTATGAAGAAAAGAGTACCAGTGATATCCGCATTACAAGCCAGAAAAGAGATGATGAAGGAAGGAAGCACAGCTTATCTCGTCTACCTAAACGGGGAAGCTAGTAAAGACAATAGGGTGGAAGATGTGGCAATAGTACGAGACTTTCCAGAAGTTTTTCCTGAAATATTGCCGGGACTACCTCCAGACAGACAACTAGATTTCACCATTGATCTAGAACCTGGATCTGCCCCAGTATCAAAGGCACCATACAGGATGGCCCCAAAGGAACTACAAGAATTGAAGGTGCAACTACAGGAACTCTTGGACTTGGGTTTCATCAGGCCCAGTGTCTCGCCTTGGGGAGCGCCTGTACTCTTTGTCAAGAAGAAAGATGGAACCATGAGAATGTGCATTGATTATCGAGAGTTGAACAAACTGACGCTTAAAAACAAATACCCTCTTCCAAGGATAGATGATTTGTTCGATCAACTCAAAGGAGCCAGTGTATTCTCAAAAATAGATTTAAGGTCTGGTTATCATCAACTGAAGATCAGACCAGAGGATATATCTAAGACCGCTTTCCGCACAAGATATGGTCACTATGAATTCGTTGTCATGCCATTTGGTCTAACCAATGCACCGGCAGTATTCATGGACCTCATGAATCGAGTTTTCCATCCATACTTAGACAAATTTGTCTTAGTATTTATAGATGATATCCTCATCTATTCTAAGAATGACCAAGAACATGAAAATCATTTAAGAATCATCCTGGAGACATTAAAGACGGAGAAGTTGTTCGCCAAATTCAGCAAGTGCGAATTTTGGTTGAAAGAAGTAATGTTTCTAGGGCACATCGTATCAGCAGATGGAATCAAGGTGGACCCCGCCAAGGTGCAAGCAGTGCGCGAGTGGAAATCACCAACCACACCTAATGAAATCCGAAGTTTCTTAGGTTTGGCGGGATACTACCGGAGATTCATCGAAGGATTCTCTAAAATAGCGAGACCAATGACGCAATTACTTCGCAAAGGAATCAAGTATAAGTGGAACGAAGAGTGTGAAGCCAGCTTCCAAGAGCTGAAGAAGAAATTGACAACTGCACCAGTGCTAGCAGTTCCAGCAGCCGATAAAGAATACGTGATCTTCACGGACGCGTCCAAAAATGGGCTAGGTTGTGTGTTGATGCAAGAAGGAAAGGTCATTGCCTACGCCTCGCGACAACTAAGGCCACATGAATTGAACTACCCCACTCATGATCTGGAACTGGCAGCAATTGTGCATGCTTTGAAAATTTGGAGACACCATCTATACGGAGTTAGATGTGAAATCTTCACTGATCACAAAAGTCTTAAGTATTTTTTCGAGCAGAAAGACTTGAACATGAGACAGAGAAGATGGCTCGAGCTCGTGAAGGATTACGATTGCGGTATCAACTACCACCCGGGAAAAGCTAATGTAGTAGCTGATGCTTTAAGTCGTAAAACTCTATCCGAGTTAGGACTTCTTCTCACTCAAGAGGACACGCTTGTAAGGGATTTTGACAAATTGAAGATAGAAGTGGTTCAGCCACCGGCAACGACAAGAGCAATTATTGCAACTCTAGTAGCCGTCCCAGACCTCAGAGAAAGGATCGTCAGTGCCCAGAGAGCGGATGAGAGCTTGGAAAAAGTTCGTCTCAAGATCCGAACAGGCACGCCAGGAGGCTACCAAGAGGCAACGGATAACGCAGTTCTTTTTGAAGGAAGATTGTGTGTTCCCCATAACGAGGAACTCAGAAACGAAATCATGAGTGAAGCTCATGACACGCCCTATACCGCTCATCCCGGAAGTACCAAAATGTACCAAGATCTAAAACAGAAGTTTTGGTGGGACGGGATGAAACGAGATATAGCCTCGTTTGTAGAACGTTGCCTTGCATGCCAGCAAGTGAAAGCTTTACATCAACGACCATATGGGAAATTACAGCCATTGGAAATCCCAGAATGGAAGTGGGAGCACATAGCGATGGATTTCGTGACGGGTTTACCCAAGACAAATAGGGGCAACACAGCTATTTGGGTAATAGTAGACCGTCTCACGAAGAGCGCTCATTTTATACCGATTCCAATTACCCATGGATCGGAGAAACTAGCCCAACTGTACATTCGTGAGATTGTACGGCTACATGGAATACCAATATCCATTACTTCAGATAGAGATTCAAAATTTACTTCTAGATTTTGGATCAGTTTGCAGAAAGAGTTGGGAACGAGATTAAACTTTAGCACCGCCTTTCACCCTCAAACAGATGGACAATCAGAAAGGACAATTCAGACCCTTGAAGATATGTTGAGGACAGTGGTGCTAGACCGAGGAGGAAGTTGGGAATCAGTGCTGCCATTGATCGAATTCGCCTACAACAATAGTTACCAGGCAACCATTGATATGGCACCTTATGAGGCGCTGTATGGAAGGAAGTGTAGATCACCACTTTACTGGGATGAAGTGGGTGAAAGAAAAATCCTTGGGCCAGATGCAGTAAGCGAAATGATCGAGACCATCCGCCAGATTAGAGCAAGAATTAAAGAGGCCCAGGACAGACAGAAGTCTTATGCTGATACCCGACGAACTGAATTACAATTTAAGATTGGAGACAAGGTTTTCCTTAAAATATCACCCTCGAAAGGGATCGTTAGATTCGGTGTTAAGGGTAAGTTGAGACCCCGTTTTGTAGGACCTTATGAGATCCTTGAAAGAATAGGTCCCGTAGCGTATAGGTTGGCACTGCCACCTAGCTTTGGAAACGTCCACAATGTGTTCCACGTGTCACAGCTGAGACGGTACGTGTTTGACCCCAAACACGTGATTCATCAAGATGAAATGATTCTTAACCCAGACTTGACGTACGAGGAAAAACCTGAAGCCATTTTGGACCGAAAGGTGCAAGAGTTAAGGAATAAATCGATCGCGTCAGTCAAAATACTGTGGAGACACCATGGACCAGAAGAAGCAACGTGGGAACTTGAGGACCAGATGAAAGAAAAATACCCAGAACTTTTCACATAGGTATGCAAATTTCGGGACGAAATTTCTTTTAAGGGGGATAGTATGTAATGACCCGACTTTTTATTAAGGATTATATACTTTTAATTACTGATTTAAGGATTGATTATGGTAATTAGAGTTCAGCATCCATTTATAAAATACGAACTTATATGAAATTGATAATTTATATATGTGATGATTTATTTTTTTTATTTTCAATAGATGATGCACTCAAAATATATTTTGAGTCCATTAATTTATTGTGGAGAATTTAACACTGAAGTGTTAAATATGAATCTTTTATCGATTGTTTACTTAAGCCCATGAGTAATTTATTTTATGTTAGAAGCAAGCTCAAATGGATTTTATGCTTCAATAAGAATTAGGCTTATATGTCTTAATGTATTTAAATGAGTTTGGAACCTTATAATTATATAATAATCTCTTAGATTTTTTTTATTAGAATAATGGCAAGCATGCTGAATCCTAAAGCATGCTGAAGAAATTCTTGCTACGCATGCTGAAGAAATTCTTCAGTCATACATGCAGGCTGAAGGTATTCATACCTGTGAGTTGAAGAATTTCCATCCAAGCCAACCCATTTTTTTTCTTTATAACCTACACCATTTTTCAGCCAATTCCCACCTCTCACATTCATCTACCATCTCTCTCGCAGCCAAGAAACGACACCACATCTTTCATCATTCAAGGTTTATATTTCTAATTTATATATTATCCTTCAATTGTATACATCAATTCCAGAATACCAACACATGCTCATTAACTCAGATTTACATATGCTTTGATAAATGAAGAAAATGAGTAGCAAATTCATAGATTTACAGTTACTAAATATGTACTTGTGAACTGAAGTTACAAGGAAAGAGTTAAAACTTTTATTTGAGCAATTACAGTATATGATTCTCGCACAAAAACCCTTTGTGTTGGCTGTTTGCGTGTGTGAGTCGAGGTCAGGGGGAGGGCAGCCTCGGTGGCTCGTCGTCGCCGGCGGTTGACGGACGGCGACGGAGCCGCGGTTGTCTCCGATCTGCCAAGAAAGGGAAAGAGGAGTTTCAGTTTTTAATTCAAATTTACGAACCTATCGTGAGTGATAAAACGAGAGAGAAAGGATGGTGGATTGTCGGAGCCCTGCGACTCACGGCGACGGCGGCTCCGGGAGAGGCGGCTGTCGGGCTCTTGCTGCCAACAGCAGCGGCCGGCGGCGGCGCTCCTCCAGCGAGCCACTGACCACCGGACGAGCCTGCAGCAACTCCAGATCCGTCGACTCTCGGCGAAGCAGCTGCAGTCGGCGGCAACTCCGTGCAAGCCAACGGCGGCGGGAGCTCCGAGCGAGACGAACGGCTGAAGGCC